>NC_068442.1:45161515-45179045 GCF_023373465.1 Oncorhynchus keta
GAAATACCCATTAGAATATTAGCAAGATATCCAGAATCTTTAAAACAGGATTCCTGGAAAGGGAAGTTACCTGAATTGTTCAACCCTATTCATCACATAAGACATTGAAGGAGACATGCCATTTCAAAAGGCCTTATACAATACAAACATAGCTGCCACATTGGACTCACGCATCAGAAAGTAGATGTCATCCAACATCGCTACTACATTTGTCCTACTGTCTAATTGGACATGGCTTGCACTACACAGGCCCCAGATCAGCTCTTGCAGTGTGGTTGTGTTGATTGAATCCCAGTGGGTAATCAGAGACATATGGATCTGCTCTGACATCGGAGGACCAGGCCACTGCTATACTATCCCAGCAACATACCAAAGCTCCTCAATTCTCTGTTTCTACAGAGGACAACAGTCAAGTTTAACCAATGACTGTACACATGAATGGACAAAGCCATCAATCATGTGACACAATTCATTCCTCTGTGAAGACTCGCATTTCAAGCCAAGGAAGTCAGTTAAGATGGCGTCTTGTGTGTGAAATTTATGTAGACATAACATGTAGAGTGAGCTACTCCAGGAAGTGACGTTGCAGGCTAACTCAGTGCTGCCCCCTCTCATTGAGCATCTCAACTTAAAGGCCTACCGGGTACTGCAGGCTGCCATTGAGTGATGCAGTAATCTAAGTCACTGCATCTCATTGTAAGAGGTTTCACTGCAGTCCCTGGTTTGAATCCAGGCTGCATTACATCTGGCCGTGATTGGGAGTCCCATAGGGTGGTGCACAATGGGCCCGGGTTTGGCCGTGGTAGGCCGTCATTGTAAATAAGAATGTTCTTATTACAATAAACCCTTTTAAAAAAAATGTATTAGCAACTGAATTATCCTTATAACTTCTTCTGTGTGTGATTTTAAAATAATCAGTTATAGGAGATACAACTGGTGTAACAGAAGTAATTATTGGTACCATGATTGTTTTTTAATTTTTTTATTAAACACTAAGATTGGAAAATGGCAATTCACTATTATGGAAGATCCTGTTTTTTGCAAACAATGCCTGCAGTACCACCATTTGCCTTGAACTTCGTGGCTTCAATGTTAGGGGGTAGTCGTCCTCCCTGAGTTTAACTCAATTCACTAGAACAGAGTTCAATTCATCGCATGAATGTGCAGCACACAGAGTACAAGCTAGCTAGACTAATCTCCTCAGATGTACAATTAAGCAATGGTCCAGGCTTCACAGAAGATAACATCTAGATTTATTTAAAAAAATAAAAAGACGAGGACAATTTCAAAGTCCTTTTCCTCCAAATATTTAAAAATAGAGTGTACTTCCTGCCCCCATGACCTCGATAGCACCCACCCTAAACACATCAGCTCTCCAGAACTTCCAGGAAATACTGCGCAGGGGAGAGAAGCAACATGAGAACCTAGCTGAATTTATAGCACATGGCCAGGCAGAATTAGCTACAGTATAGACTGATGTAAGATCCCTCAGCAAACTCTGAGAAAGTCCCTTTCCATGTGGAAACTTCTCAGACAAGGGCTTAGTCAATGCTAAAACGGACTCTTTCTTAAATCAAGAACACAATATCAGTCAATGTCATCTTAGTCAAAACCCCAAACTGGTGGTGACTAACTCTGTCCTGCCATTAGTGTACACTACCCAGTGTACACAACCCCCTTCTAATTTCTCCCCACTGTGACAGACTGGACAGTGAGACACACCCAGGAAGAATCCACCACAGTTAGTCTTTCCCCTCATCATCTCAATCCTCCCCAACCCTAACCCAGCGCTCTCACTCTACACCTCTCCCTCTACACCTCTCCCTCTACACCTCTCCCTCTACAGCGCCCCCTCTACAGCGCCCCCTCTACAGCGCCCCCTCTACAGCGCCCCCTCTACAGCGCCCCCTCCACAGCGCCCCCTCCACAGCGCCCCCTCCACAGCGCTCCCTCCACAGCGCTCCCTCCACAGCGCTCCCTCCACAGCGCTCCCTCTATGCACTGTGTGTCATTGTGCCAAATTCCCAGGTTGATCTAAAGCAAGGAGCTGGAACCAATATCAAACAAACAGCAGAAGCACCTGTCCTGCCTTTAGTGTACACTACCCAGTATACACTACCCCTGCTCCTGGATGCAGAAATGAGTGCATGGACAACCAACTTCTCTCTGTGGATTGATTAAGGCTTTACAAATATGTCAACACAGTTGAGAATTTTCACTTCCTGGCCAGGTTTCTCTCTTCTCTCCCTCTGCAGCCTCATCTCCCGTCACAAACACTGCAGTCTTCTAGGCAGTGCTTCCCAGCGTCTTCCCTCCTTTCCCCTAGCCGTCTGATTGTTAAATGAGGTAGAGAGCATTAGTGTGATGCTGTAACACAGAACAGTTCAATAGGGAGTGTGCTCCCACATTCCTGCTGTGCTGGTATCCGCTCAGAGGCAGTCATGCAGACAGTCTTTGGCCGTGCCCAGTGCCACTGTCTAGGGCCAACCATGATCACCGTGGGCACAGTGCAGTAAGTTAGTAACGGCACGCTTCAGAGTCAACCAATCAGTGGTGGATTCAGGAGTGACACACATGCAGAAATGAATGTGCACTGCTACTAGCGGGGGAAAGCTAGCAATGACACTTCCAGTCATCGATCCAACGATTATCCATTTAAAAGTGCGGGTGGCCACCGCTAATAAATGCATATAGGAAAAACCCTGCATCGCTCATGGTCCTTAACCTGTGGGCTGGAGCCGACTCTCAACACAGGAATGTGGAGATGAAGGATGTGCTCTGGCTCTTTCACCAAGCATCTTCCCTGTCTAAGCTCCTATCCTTCATCAGTGAGTAATATCCCTTATCAACAGGTTCCAGAGTTAAATTCTCTCTATCCTGGGGTCACCATGACACCGCCATTATAGGATGGATTTCTGTTTGATGTAAATAATATTCAGCCTCTCGACCCCTTCCTCCTTCTCAGCTCTTAAATCCTCTTAAATTATCAGCCAGATACTGCTCTAGAACATTGTGTAATAGAAATGTGGGGGAGATATTTTTCCACTCGAAAAACCCCAGCTTCCAACTCCAACCTTCCTAGCTGGGCTTCCATTCGATGTGGGGATCCCTCCTAGCTGGGGATCCAGTCGGTGTGGGGATCCCTCCTAGCTGGGGATCCAGTCGGTGTGGGGATCCCTCCTAGCTGGGGATCCAGTCGGTGTGGGGATCCCTCCTAGCTGGGGATCCAGTCGGTGTGGGGATCCCTCCTAGCTGGGGATCCAGTCGGTGTGGGGATCCCTCCTAGCTGGGGATCCAGTCGGTGTGGGGATCCCTCCTAGCTGGGGATCCAGTCGGTGTGGGGATCCCTCCTAGCTGGGGATCCAGTCGGTGTGGGGATCCCTCCTAGCTGGGGATCCAGTCGGTGTGGGGATCCCTCCTAGCTGGGGATCCAGTCGGTGTGGGGATCCCTCCTAGCTGGGGATCCAGTCGGTGTGGGGATCCCTCCTAGCTGGGGTTCTACTCCCTTTCCTTCTCTTCTTGGCTGGTTGGCTAATTGGATCAGTGTGATGACAACGGTTTCAAGGAGACAGATGCCACGATGATCACTACACTGTTGCGTAGTGGAAAATGAGTCCTAGTAATTGGTTAAGGTCACAAACCCGAGCTCCGGAGAGAGAGGTTTCAGGTTTTATTACACATATGTACGGGATACACCGTCAAACAAAATGCTTACTGGCAGGTTCCTTCTTGACAATGCAACAATAAAAGACAAAGTAAACACTGTGGAACACTGTGGCTTCAAGAACAGCAGGATCCAGACAGTGTGGTGACCTAACAGGGGGGTTCCCAAACAGAGTGACAATAGGAAATCAGTTTATCCACAATGAGATACTGCAACGTGCAGTCCAATGTGTCATATGGTGGGCCAGATGGAATTTGCAAAAGCAGACTGTCCTCATGTGTCATATAACTTCATGAATTAATTATAAATCAAACAGTTGGGCCATCTGGCCCGATTTAGAGCTGTAAATAACCTCTGACCCTAGCCAAATCCCAAATAAATACAGATGTTTAAGTGATTACATTTCCTTCGTTCCTTTGTCTCTATAAATATGTTGCGGTTAATTGGCAATAAATGGTGAACAATAAAGCAATAATTTTCCTAGCCACAAACAAAACTTCAAAACATGGGCATGGGAAACAAGTCACTAAAGAGAGACCCCCCCCCTCCAAAACAGCACCTACAGGGCCTATATGGACAGAATGTGGTTAGAATCTTTGGTTCACAACAGTTCACACATCCCTCAGAGTGGCCGACCGGTCACCCTCCCAAGGATGTTGGAGATAAGCAACATAGCCTAGGAGCCGATGAGACGATGTCCTGGGAGTCCAGGGCCCGCTGAGGGCTTTTGATCCTGCTGTGGCTTTAGGATGTGGAGCCAGCTCTGGCCAACCACCAGCTACTACTGGGGGCTACCTAGGGCAGAACAAGAGTCTCCCTTTACCTCCTGCACAAGCCTGGCATGTCTCTCCTTTTAGTAAAGCAAACAACTGGAAAACAAAATATTTGCCTGGCTAAATGGTTGGAGAATTGGGACACGCACCAGTCAGACTAGAGTAGAACAGTTGGCGTGTCTGTGTTGGTGTCTGTGGGCCCCTCTGCTGCCAGGCCCGAAAGGGGCCATTATGCCAGAGAGCGGGTCCAGTGGTGAGTGTGCGAGGCTGGAATGTTAAATAGTGGAGGAATGTTGTATATTTTCACAAACACCCGCGTGCACGTGCCCCTGACTCGCGAACGAGGCCCCGGCTCGACAACACGTAGGCCCCCAGCTCCCAATGCACACGCCCCCGGCTCGACAACACCCACACGCACACGCCCCCGGCTCGACAACACCCACACGCACACGCCCCCGGCTCGACAACACCCACACGCGCACGCCCCGGCTCGACAACACCCACACGCGCACGCCCCCGGCTCGACAACACCCACACGCACACGCCCCCGGCTCGACAACACCCACACGCACACGCCCCCGGCTCGACAACACCCACACGCACCCGGCTCGACAACACCACACGCACCCGGCTCGACAACACCACACGCACCCGGCTCGACAACACCACACGCACCCGGCTCGACAACACCCACACGCACACGCCCCCGGCTCGACAACACCACACGCACACGCCCCCGGCTCGACAACACCCACACGCGCACGCCCCCGGCTCGACAACACCCACACGCGCACGCCCCCGGCTCGACAACACCCACACGCGCACGCCCCCGGCTCGACAACACCCACACGCGCATGTGCCCCCGGCTCGACAACACCGCGAACGCGCAGCCAGCTCAACACACACTCACAGAGCCTGCTCTTATCGATAAAGTCGTATTAGGCCAGCCAATAGGAATGCCTCAGATCTACCTTCGTACCTCAAGGTGATATGTCACATTTTAGCCAGTTCATAAAGACATCAACAGGCTGGGAGACATGCAGAGACATGTGGAGGAGGCTATCTAGAAAACAGCCATGGAGACATTAGTTAACGCCTTGTTTTGAGCCTGCTATTATTTTACCCTGTTTTCTCCCCAATTTTGTGGTATCCAATTGTTTTTTTAGTAGCTACTATCTTGTCTCATCGCTACAACTCCCGTACGGGCTCGGGAGAGACGAAGGTTGAAAGTCATGCGTCCTCCGATACACAACCCAAACAAGCCGCACTGCTTCTTAACACAGCGCGCATCCAACCCGGAAGCCAGCCGCACCAATGTGTCGGAGGAAACACGGTGCACCTGGCAACCTTGGTTAGCGCACACTGTGCCCGGCCCGCCACAGGAGTCGCTGGTGCGCGATGAGACAAGGACATCCCTACCGGCCAAGCCCTCCCTAACCCGGAAAATGCTAGGCCAATTGTGCGTCGCCCCACGGACCTCTCGGTCGCGGCCGGTTACGACAGAGCCTGGGCGCAAACCCAGAGTCTCTGGTGGCACAGCTGGCGCTGCAGTACAGCGCCCTTAACCACTGCGCCACCCGGGAGGCCCTTGAGCCTATTATTCTGCTTGAAAATATCATAATACGTTTTCCCTTTGAGCACAGATTTATAGGGATGGGCCAACGCCATGCAATTACAGTACATGACCTAAACATGCCCCCTATTATGATGATGATGATTACTATAATACACTGAGTAGACAAAACACCTGCTCTATCCGAGAAACACCTGCTCTTTCCATGACAGACTGACCACATGAATGCTATGATCCCTTGTTGATATCACTTGTTAAATCCACTTCAAATCAGTGTAGATGAGGAGACAGGGTAAAGAATGATTTTTTAAACGTCTTGAGACAATTGAGATGTGGATTGTGTATGTGTGCCATTCAGAGGCTCAATGGGCAAGACAGGAGAGTTAAATGCCTAACGGGGTATGGTAGTAGGTGCCAGGAACTGAGTGTCAAGAACTGCAGCGCTGCTGGGTTTTTCACGCTCAACAGTTTCCCGTGTGTATCAAGAACAGTCCACCACCCAAAGGACATACAGCCAACATGACAACTGTGGGAAGCATTGGAGTCAACATGGACCAGCATCCCCGTGGAACACTTTTGACAGTTTGTAAAGTCCATGCCCTGATGAATTGAGGCTCTTCTGAGGGCAAAGGGGGTGAAACTCAATATTAGGAAGGTGTTCCGAAAGTTTTGTACACTCAGTGTAGACCTTAACACTAGAACCGCTGGGTGTCGACAGACCACTCCCCACCCCCCCTTCAAGCTAATGAGCAGTCATTCTGACTGCCACGTTCTAACAGTTTAATTTAATTTAGCTGTTGTCTCTTTTCCTGACAGTTGACACAATTTTGGTAACTTTCACTTGACATACTTTTGTTTGGTTTGTTGTGCGTAATCGTCTCCGGTTTTCTCTTTATCGTGTCCCTGTCATCTTGTCATTCTTCAGCACTGTTGTGCTGTACCATGGCTGTGCAGGTGCCTTATTTGGTGCAGAGGGAGGGAGCTCCTGTATTTGTTCATGGGGACGGGCCAGACTTGTTTTCTTTGCAAGCAACTTGTTCGCCATTGACAGTGAAGTGAAGAAATTGTCCATGGTGACATTAAAGTTCAACAAGCCTCACCACCACATTCTCAGACACTTGCTCACCCGCTGCCCAATGTGGATATTTTCCCAGATATTGAAAGCTGTTCAGCATGTACAATTACGCACGCTGTCACTGTGTGGCCTTCTCCAAGTATGTCAGAATAGACTACTGCTTTTATTTAGTGGACTGATATCGGGTACATACCACTAAGATTAGAATGGATCAATATAATAAATGGCCAGACCTGTTCTTCATTCACAATTGGTGATTGCATAATTATTCATTGTTCGCTTCATTAACTCGCCCATTCTACCCCATCATAATTTTCTTAATGTATTTAATCTGCTGTTATATGTGTGAAATTTGTTTCGGGAATACTTTAGGTTCAGTTGAGGCAATTATCAGGGTGATTATCAGATGCACTTTTAACAGTCAGAAGAAGGAGCGGGCCCTACCGTCGGAAGAAGGAGCGGGCCCTACCGTCGGAAGAAGGAGCGGGCCCTACCGTCAGAAGAAGGAGCGGGCCCTACCGTCAGAAGAAGGAGCGGGCCCTACCGTCAGAAGAAGGAGCGGGCCCTACCGTCAGAAGAAGGAGCGGGCCCTACCGTCAGAAGAAGGAGCGGGCCCTACCGTCAGAAGAAGGAGCGGGCCCTACCGTCAGAAGAAGGAGCGGGCCCTACCGTCAGAAGAAGGAGCGGGCCCTACCGTCAGAAGAAGGAGCGGGCCCTACCGTCAGAAGAAGGAGCGGGCCCTACCGTCAGAAGAAGGAGCGGGCCCTACCGTCAGAAGAAGGAGCGGGCCCTACCGTCAGAAGAAGGAGCGGGCCCTACCGTCAGAAGAAGGAGCGGGCCCTACCGTCAGAAGAAGGAGCGGGCCCTACCGTCAGAAGAAGGAGCGGGCCCTACCGTCAGAAGAAGGAGCGGGCCCTACCGTCAGAAGAAGGAGCGGCGGGCCCTACCGTCAGAAGAAGGAGCGGGCCCTACCGTCAGAAGAAGGAGCGGGCCCTACCGTCAGAAGAAGGAGCGGGCCCTACCGTCAGAAGAAGGAGCGGGCCCTACCGTCAGAAGAAGGAGCGGGCCCTACCGTCAGAAGAAGGAGCGGGCCCTACCGTCAGAAGAAGGAGCGGGCCCTACCGTCAGAAGAAGGAGCGGGCCCTACCGTCAGAAGAAGGAGCGGGCCCTACCGTCCAGAAGAAGGAGCGGGCCCTACCGTCAGAAGAAGGAGCGGGCCCTACCGTCAGAAGAAGGAGCGGGCCCTACCGTCAGAAGAAGGAGCGGGCCCTACCGTCAGAAGAAGGAGCGGGCCCTACCGTCAGAAGAAGGAGCGGGCCCTACCGTCAGAAGAAGGAGCGGGCCCTACCGTCAGAAGAAGGAGCGGGCCCTACCGTCAGAAGAAGGAGCGGAGGAGCAACGGTGGAAAAACATTTTTTTTTAAAGTGACATGGCCTCATAAAACTGGTTATAACTCCACTCCAGTTCTGTTTGTGATATTAAGATTCTAACAAGCACAGTGTGTTATGTAGACTTATATAGGACAAGTCAATGAAGTAAGGGGGCTTGACTTTTTAATTTTTTTTAAATAGCAGAGTAATAGCAACTATAAAATCATGACCAGTGAAAATGACTGCTTTAGCGGTTCTAATGTTAAAGAGGAGAGGTGAGCGGTGAACGGGGCACTTGAGATTTCTTCACAGTTCAAATAGATCTTGATCAAATAGATGATGTTGTTGGTGCTTTAGAGATAGGAATAATTCGCTATTTTTGAAATGTTGTTAGGCAGGCATATGTGTTTTTAGACAGTCCAATGTCAAATCTGGATTTGAGGGGCACCACCATGTAATCCAGGCTGTATCACATCAGGCCGTGATTGGAGTCCCATAGGGCAGCAAACAATTGGCCCAGGGTCGTTGGGGTCTGGCCAGGGTAGGTGTCATTGTAAATAACAATTTGTTCTTAACCAACTTGCCTAGTTAAATAAATACAAATATAAGTAATCAGATACCAGTGTCTGTGTAATGGGCTGGTTGGTTATCCGAGGAGTAACTGGCAGCCAAAGCAAACACATACACACACTTCTGTGGCTGCTGCCAGCTGTTGGCATGACACGGCACACCATCAGGCCATAAAAAAAGGAACCGTGAAATTCTCTGATGGAGAACAAGTTCACCGATGTGTGTACCTGTTTCGATCCAATGGCAGAGGCATTGTCTGGAAAACGTTATGAATGAATGCAGGGAGAGACATAGTGGGGGAGGTGCCATCACAATTCCATAACCTGCGGTGTGTGTAGGCCTACTATGGATGTGCATGCGTGTTTGAGAAAGTCGTGCTAGCTTTAGAGAAATAGTACGTTTTGTGAAGATGCTTCATATAACTGACGGAAATTACCCTCTTAGTGTCGGACATGTGCTACTATAGCCCGTTGTGTTATATTTACGCTAGTAATTAGATACAGTAGGGATGGGGAAAGACAGTTTTACTCAAGTCCCCAAAATGATTTGCAACAAAACTGATACAGTAGGCTATACCAGATATACTTGAGCGTAACATTGTGTATTTTCTCCCGTCGCTACGGAAAGGACAGCACTGTAACACAGCCAACAGCTCACCGGGTAGAAACGGCGTCAAGTTGCTCAGCAGCAGCAGCAGCTGGGTGAGAATACAGCTTATTGCAGTGGCCTGTGTAGGACACCGAATGATGCACTGTAGCCTAATAAAGATGACTAATATAATAACTACATCAAAAGTTGTTGGTGAGATTTACAAAAAAAAATATTTTACCTTCTGATAAGCCAACTGAAGATAGTTGTACGGGATTCGCCTGTGGAAATCCTGGATGACATCCTCGCTGATTTTGTGCATGGACTGTGTTCCAACTTTTTCTTCAATGCACTCGTTCTGACAATAGGATCTTCGGAGAACCACGTCAAAGAACTGCAGGTCCATGGAGGCGGAATCAAACGGGTGCTGGTTCTGGCATCTCAGCCGACATCGGACTTTAGTCTGGCGGACTTCTGCGTAGCTTCTGAGCGCACCCTCCATGTGTCGCACCACATCTTTATAGTCATTTCTGTAAAATGCTTCGACGGCATTGTTGTATAAAAGGTCGTAGGGCTCCAACGAACCATATGAAGAAGACAACAACAGCGCGTGAAGAGTAATCGACAAGATACTACCAATTGAAAAATGCACAACATCCATCTTCGGCGTTAGTTATCTTTTTTTCACGCGCACCAGTTTGCACAAGCTCCTCCGTTCTGTGATAAAATGACCAGGGCAGCTTGCGGAGTCCAGATAGAAGATGTGATAGTCACGTGGTAGGCTAAACGTTGAAAAAGGTTTGCTTCCCATTCAATGAGTCTTTTGGCAGATGTTCCGGACGGTAATGGCGGGGCGTAAATGGGACTACTTCAGTCAAGGAAACATTTTCTGTAATGACCCCCCCACACACTCTCGCTCCACTAACTCCGACCCCTCTGCGATTAAATCAATGGTGACATCTCACTGAGTTCTTACGATATTAGCAGTCATTTGACACAATTGTAAAGTTACTAGACTAAGCTTTATGAATTGCCCGATGGCACTACATGAAATAACTATTTTATCATAGCAACAATCAGCCTAAATCTATAGGCTACTTCACAACAAAACATATAAATCCTAACTGGACGTAGCCTACTGTTTAGTGTCAACATGTATATGTAGAATATGTACTAGGAACACACGGGATACAGTAACTACTGTTCAGTTTCAGCGTTATATAGTACTGTTGGATAAGGCTGCGCTACAGGTCTACCTTCTAGTCTATATTTTCCTACAAATACACAAGTTTGGTGACACAATGTTAAATGGGACTCTTTTCATTCCCTGTTTTCCTTTAACCAAACATGTTCTGAGATCGAAGAATGGCTAGAGTGGAACAACGCCACGGTACCTCAGATCTCCAGTAACAAGCTCTGAAAATGTTCAATCACTGTATATTGTCTCCCCCTACTGGTCCCAATACTCTTTCTAGTACTTTCTGCAGAGCTTCGTTACTTGCCCCTATGGCATATACAGGTAACTGCCAAAATAAATAAAACAAGGAAATATATTGAAAGCAGGTGCTTGCACAGGTGTGATTCCTGAGTTAATTAACATCCCATCATGCTTAGGGTCAATAACCAGTTGCCCATTATGTTGGTTACCATGGCTAGAAGAAGATATCTCAGTGACTTTGAAAGAGGGGTCTCAAAAGAGCATAGGGGGTTTAAAGGCTTGTTTGTGTGTGTGTTTCTGCCCTTGTGGGTACCAGAAGTCCTCACCAGGATAGTAAAACAAGGAAAATTGGGAGACATTTGAGGAAAAATGCTATTTTAGGCTTAGAGGTTAGGTTTGGGGTTACAATTGGGGTTAAGATTAAAGGGTTAAGGTTAGGGAAAATAGGATTTTGGATGGAAATCAATTCCTTGGTCCCTACAAGGATAGCAATACAAAAAAAGTATCAGTCACCACAACTAAGACCAATTGGAACACTTATGGGAGATTCTGGAGCAGTGCCTGAGACAGTGTTTTCCACCACCATCAACAAAACACCAAATGATGGAGTTTCTCATAGAACACTTCCAGACACTTGAAGCTGTTCTGGTGGCTCGTGGTGGTCCAATGCCCTATAAAGACACTTTATGTTGGTGTTTCCTTTATTTGGGCAGTTACCTGTATATCAGCAATACTTCATTCCAGGGATCATCAACTAGATACAGCCGTGGGCCGATTTTGAGGTGATGGTCAGGGGGCCAGACGATAATTACAAATCATTTGTAGATTGCAAATTGACTGCAAGAGGCCCAAACAGACTAAAACACAATCCTTTCGAACCTTGCTTACATTTTTATACGATCACTTAAACAGTGGGGCAAAAAAGTATTTAGTCAGCCACCAATTGTGCATGTTCTCCCACTTAAAAAGATGAGAGAGGCCTGTAATTTTCATCATAGGTACACTTCAACTATGACAGACAAAATGAGAGAAAAAAAATCCAGAAAATCACATTGTAGGATTTTTAATGAATTTATTTGCAAATTATGGTGGAAAATAAGTATTTGGTCGCTTTCCGGTTACTAGTCCAACGCTCTAACCACTAGGCTACCCTGCCACCCCAGTAGAGGGCACTCAATGCTTTTAAACAGTGAAAATGATATGGCCCACCACTACGTGAACATCGGTTTAGTAAGCCAGCAATTAGGTCATCTTTGCCCAACAGTTAACTTTCTCAGTAGATTACCAATAACTCTGTAGGCACCTCTGTCAATGTAAACATGTGTTTGGCACTGTGGTGAACCATAATGTGTCTAGCCAATACCCTTCAATACAGGTATTATCTGACGCTAGATATAATGAGCAACAACAACAAATCGGAAAGGCATCATATTATTCTCCAGTCAAAAAAATAAAAAAATTGTTTGGAGAACTTTCAAAAGTCAGCAACTCCTCTGTGCTCGTTTTGGCAAAGGGATAAGATTAACAATTTTACTATTCCATGTTTTGGTGTGCGCCATGGAGACAAACTGTATCTCTCTTTAATAATAAACCCCCACACTAGGCTGATAATATGTGTCCCAAATGGCACCCTATTCCCTACATAGTGCACTACTTCTGACCAGAGCCCTATGAGCCCTGGCAAAAGTAGCGTTCTATATACTATAGGGAATATATACACAACCTTTTAAAAGTGTGGGGTCACTTAGAAATGTCCTTGTTTTTGAAAGAAAAGCACATTTGTTGTCCATTAAAATAACATCAAATTGATCAGAAACACAGTGTAGACATTGTTAATGTTGTAAATGACTATTGAAGCTGGAAACGGGTGATTTTTTTGTGGAATATCTACATAGGCGCACAGAGGCCCATTATTACCAGCAACCATCACTCCTGTGTTCCAATGGCACGTTGTGTTAGCTAATCCAAGTTTATTATTTTAAAAGGCTAATTGATCATTCGAAAACCATTTTGCAATTATGTTAGCAAAGCTGAAAACTGTTGTGCTAATTAAAGAAGCAATAAAACGGGCCTTCTTTAGACTAGTTGAGTATCTGTAGCATCAGCATGTGTGGGTTCAAATACAGGCTCAAAATGGCCAGAAACAAAGACTTTCTTCTGAAACTTGTCAGGCTATTCTTGGTCTCAGAAGTGAAGGTTATTCCATGCGAGAAATTGCCAAGCAACTGAAGATCTCATACAACGCTGTGTACTGCTCCCCTCACAGAACAGCGCAAACGGGCTCTAGTTCTTCTCAAGTTCCTCTGTCCAGTGTCTGTGTTCTTTTTCCCATCTTAATCTTTTCTTTTTATTGGCCAGTCTGAGATATGGATTTTTCTTTGCAACCCTGACTGGAAGGCCATCATCCCGGAGTCGCCTCTTGACTGTTGACGTTGAGACTGGTGTTTTGCGGGTACTATTTAATGGAGCTGCCAATTGAGGACTTGTGAGGCATCTGTTTCTCAAACTAGACACTAATGTACTTGCGCTAATGTCCTCTTGCTCAGTTGTGCACCAGGGCCTCCCTCTCCTCTTTCTATTCTTTCTAGCATCATGTTGTGGGGGTGCTTTGCTGCAGGAGGGCCTGGTGCACTTCACAAAATAGATGACATCATGAGGCAGGAAAATGATATGGATATATTGAAGCAACATCTCAAGACATCAGGAAGTTAAAGCTTGGTCGTAAATGGGTCTTCCAAATGGACAATAACCCCAAGCATACTTACAAAGTTGTGGCAAAATGACTTAAGGACAACAAAGTCAAGGTATTGGAGTGGCCGTCACAAAGCCCTGACCTCAATCCTATTGAAAATTTGTGGGCAGAACTGAAAAAGCGTGTGCGAGCAAGGATCCTACAACCTGACTCAGTTAAACCAGCTCTGTCAGGAGGAATGGGCCAAAATTCACCCAACTTATTGTGGGAAGCTTGTGGAAGGCTACTCAAAATGTTTGACCCAAGTTAAACAATTTAAAGGCAATGCTACCAAATACTAATGCAACATTTTCATTTCAGCTTGTGGTGCCTGGCCTTAATTCAATAGGGGCCTAGTTGTAAAGATTTGTCATTTAACTTTTACAACTACGTCAGAGACACCGCCGCCTTCCCGCCGGACAAGCTACACACCTTCTTTGCCCGCTTCGAGGAAAACAGTGCTGCTGACATTGAAAGGCTAGTCAAGGATCATATCACCTCCACCTTACTTGAAACCCTAGACCCACTCCAATTTGCATATACCGCCCCAACAGATCCACAAGTGACACAATCGCCATCTCATTGCACACTGCCCTATCCCTTCTGGACATGACGAATACCTATGTAAGAATGATGTAAGAATGATGCCCTCTGAGCTCATCACTAAGCTCAGGGCCTTGGGTCTGAACCCCACACTGTGCAACTGGGTCCTGGACTTCCTGATGGACCGACCCCAGATCGGAAAGGTAGGCAACAACACCTGCCTTATGCAGGGGCCACACAAGGATGTGTGCTCAGCGCCTCCTGTACTCCCTGTTCACCCTTGACTGCGTGGCTATGCATGTCTCCAACTCAATCATCAAGTTTGCAGGCGACACAACCGTGGTAAGGGGATTACCAACAATGACAATACAGCCTACAGGGAGGAGGTGTGGGCCCTGACGTAGTGGCACCAGGAAAATAACCTCTCCCTCAGGTTTTACTGGTAAGGCGTAGGAGACTTCCCCAACTATTTATTTGGCTGGTATGGACGCGGTACCGGACCATAACGCCTTACTTTCACTTTTGCGCCAACTCGTAATGAATGTTTCCTGTCATAGTTTCACCCTTTCTGTTTTGATATTGTTAATAAAATGCACTTGGTACAAAGGGAGTGGGCATGAACACTTAGGATAAAGATTAGTTTCTCACTAATTTTACATTGATATCTTTAGTAATTTAAGTGTTCAGTGTCTTGCTTAAGGGCACACTGACAAATGTTACTTGCCACCCTACTTCTCCCAACATGAACTTTTGAACAGCACAATAAACTTTGGTATCTAGTACGAGCATTTGAATCAGTAAGGATGTTGTGATTAACTTCAAGGTTCTCCCAGAGCATTATTATGGGGATAATCCAGAATGGATGGACCTGGACCCATAGAGATAAATTATTTTGTAAACCATTGATATTGAACATGC
Source organism: Oncorhynchus keta (assembly GCF_023373465.1). NCBI lineage: Eukaryota > Metazoa > Chordata > Actinopteri > Salmoniformes > Salmonidae > Oncorhynchus > Oncorhynchus keta. Next base: position 45,176,759 of record NC_068442.1, read on the forward strand.
ATACATGTACAGTATGTATCTCTATGCCTGGACCTAATATTAAAATAACTTAATGGACTACACAGAACCATTATTTCATATGCATACCACCATCTCATTGTATCCTATCCCTGCTTCTAGGTCAGAGGTTAAGGTCTGGACAATTCTCTGGACAATTCTCGGACCTGCAGTAGATATGCTAATTCTAGACTTACGGGAGAATGGGGAGTGTGCTTCCCATCCGTTCTGAGTAGAAAGCCATTTCTGTTTGTTTCGTTACTAGGTACACAGTAGTAATACAAGTGAATGTGTTATGTTTTAGGCCTATGCTCTACTCCTCCCCTACAGCCCATCTCATAATGAAACTGTGCTGAGGCAGGAGTTAATGTGATTCCTGTCTTTCTGAAGAATCGCTTATCTAGCCAGCCACCTTAGTATAATAACATTACGTAATGTAGCTTCCAGTAAAAAGTTGACCTTCCGGGCAGTGCTTAGGCAAGAGAGGAAGAGGATGAAGATCCACGGGATATCCTCAGTGACTGGAATACTGTAAAAATATATATATATATATTAAAAAAGTTGATGGCATCTCCCAAAAAGGACACAACAACAGAAGTGCTAATGCATAGGTGCGCTTTTATTAATTCTAATGTTTTTTTTTTGTTTAACTGCAATACTGTATTTGGCGTAGTTTGAACAGGCTTCAAACTCTAGTCATTACAGCCTTTGTCTCAATTGCACATCCAAAGAAAGGTTTGACAAAAGCATTTATATTGGAATAGCATTTAGTTGACTATGAAATCTGAAAACCTCAACACTTTTGTGTTAATTTTGTCCTTGCCACAAAAGCCACACTGGTGACAGATTTGGACTAATACATTACATCATGTCTCATTATGCACTAGCTAGGTTTAATAAGAGCGATATGGGGGTACTGGTTTCTATCTTATGTACAGATTTGGACTAATACATTACATCATGTCTCATTATGCACTAGCTAGGTTTAATAAGAGAGATATGGGGGTACTGGTTTCTATCTTATGTACACGGATGTATAGTGAGCGTCAACTGGAGATGTCCCTATCCACTCCCCTGACTCCTCTCCTTTGCATCATGCACACATCAATACTAATAGGATCCTTACTGAAGCCTGCATGTGGTCCTTGCCTTGACCCTGTCACAGACCAACCAGACCAGAGTAAAAACAGTGCCGGTGTCTCACATCATGTCAGATCGTTGTACTGTATGTGGAAGTACAGTATTTGAAGGTAAACGATAGCTAACCAACCTGGCTATTCTGATTTCAAAAAATACTAGCACACTGGATTGAATTGTAAACAAATTGACTAAACCAACTGAAATTCTTAAACTGTACATCTTGGGTCTTTCTGGCTAGTCTAGTTAAATTAGACTACAAACACGACTATTCATGGACAAATATACAAGAGAAAAAAGTTACATTGATCCACCCCTTTAAGGTTAGGGTTCCCGCTCGGCTATATTTCCATGTTACAGCGCTTGTTTCCGGCAAACAGAACTACCTGTGCTAATTAGCTATCTCCATCTCTGAACACCTGTGTGTAAATGGAAGACAACCGCCACAAATGTGTTGTCACTGAGAAATACTGTCATCAATCAAATGTATTTATAAAGCCCTTCTTACATCAGCTGATGTCACAAAGTGCTGTACAGAAACCCAGTCTAAACCCCCAAACAGCAAGCGGTGCAGAAGCACCTAACTGTGTTAAAACCAGTAAAACCGTGTGTATTTTGAATTTGTGAAATTATTTTGATGTGATATGAAAGTAAAGGGATTTTTGTTTCTAGAACTGTAACACAATGGAGAATCGATTCACGTTTAGATGGGAGTATTTGGCTGTTTTGGCTTCCAGAGCCAATTCGCCTTTAAACAGAACATGTCAGGTCCTTGGACTAAAAGGAGAAACGTTAGGGTCCTTTAGTCCATTACTAGGCTTCTCCTGGCTACATCAATACATTTATGAAATAACCTGGCATCTCATTAGGCTTTTTCATTTATATTATGAATCCCACACGGAGACATAAAGGACCTTCATATAGAGTGAAACAACAGAACAGAACTAGTCAGACAGAAGAACCATCCACTCTTTCAGTTTATGGAAAGAATACACACACATAGAAATAAGGTAATGTCTATTGGTGCATTTTACCATACAATAGCAGTTTAACCCCTAGTTAGTGTCCAGCAAATTACATGAAATAATGATCTTATCATTGTGTGATGTGTGTGTGTGAAAAGAACTGGCTTAGTGTGATTTGGTTTCAATAC
>NC_068442.1:45545167-45622667 GCF_023373465.1 Oncorhynchus keta
GGAGCTATGGAAGTGGTGGTGGTCGGAGACCGGAGCTATGGAAGTGGTGGTCAGAGTGGTGGTGGTGGTCGGAGACCGGAGCTATGGAAGTGGTGGTGGTCGGAGACCGGAGCTATGGAAGTGGTGGTGGTCGGAGACAGGAGCTATGGAAGTGGTGGTCAGGACCGGAGCTATGGAAGTGGTGGTGAGTCGGAGACCGGAGCTATGGAAGTGGTGGTGGTCGGAGACAGGAGCTATGGAAGTGGTGGTCAGAGACCGGAGCTACGGAAGTGGTGGTGGTCGGAGACAGGAGCGGCGGTGGCGGAGGATACAGGAACAATAGTTAGGGGCCAGGGAGGCTACGGAGATCTCTCTGGGGGATCCTACAGAGACTGCTACGACAGTTATGCTGCTCACGGGTAAAAATCTGCCCCCCGATTAGCTGGCTGTATTTAAAAAGATGCGCTCCTCTCAAGAAATTTGTCCATGTTTTGGCCTGATGATTTTTTTGTTGTCCTATTCTGTGTTTAAGTAGCTCGAGCGTCTTTAAATTTAGCTATTGGGTTTCGGCCATTCATTTACAAACCATGTTTAATAGAAGTTCCAGTTGGAGATATTCTCTAAAGGATGCATCTCTATTTGCTCTTATGTCATTTCAATTGATAAAGCATAATGTCTGACTTGTTGGTGCTGCAAATTGAGTGAACTCAAATATTGCTTCACATGGCTGTTTTTGAATAACAGCCTCAGTTACTTTCTAAGCCCTGTTCCTATCCAGCACTGTCTGACATCATTTGATTCCTAAATATTAATATTGGGGATATCAATGGGGCTTGTTAACTTCCTGTTTTTGTTTTAAACGACAATGTCCGACCTACCTCCTGCCAAGTTTTAAAACAGTAGAACAAATATTCCACTTAGATGCTTTTGAAAACTGTCCGGGAAGTGCTTTTTGGATTTTATGAATTGCATTCCTTGTGTTGCTAGGCAGCAATGCCTTCACCCATACCATTGAGGTTCTTGATATAGCCGACGGTCCCGTGTTAAGTTTCCAAAAAGAGTGAATTCCTTTAAGGCTGGTGACACTGCACGCCTGAAGTGGCCGGCTGTTCATGAAGTTGCAAATTGCAGTGGGCTACAGTCTGCCCACGGTGTTTTGCTCTGCTCTGAAGCCTGCATTTTAAATGTGCTTGTTAGAATGGACTTAACTTAAAGAGAACAACAACAAAAAACAATTCATACTGTTACTACTCTTCCCCAATATTCCACCTGGGAACGATTTTGTACTTTCTGTTCTTTGTATCATCAACATTGAAGATGACTTTTTTTTTTGTCCATTTTGTCTTCATGGAGCCCGTTAAAACGATTTGTTGAAAAGAAAATGAAAAAAAGTGGTGTTCGTAATGCAAGATGGAGGAGCCTGTCTCTCATCAGTGATCGCATTTATTTGGGGGGAAATTGCATATGACATTTTCATTCAAGACAAATAAATATACCTGTTTCAGGTGATAATAAAACATGTTTTGTTTAGTTACTTTTTCTCTAACTTTATAACAAGTCAAGCTAGTTTGTGCTGCAGAGCAGCTAGCTAGTTCAAAACTAGGCTATGTTGAAGATACCATTGTAGCCAGCGATCACCTAATAATTATCATAAAAAATAAACGTTATTACCATCATACTAACCTTAAACAGGAGGCAAAAGTCATAATATAATTGTCTTAAAAGCCAATGTGTATTATTTAACATAACTATTAAAATAGGTTTGTCGGAGGACACATGACCCGACCTTTGCCACTCGAGCCCGTTGGGGAATTGCAGCTATGAGACAACATTGAAATTGAGGAGAAAAAGTGGGTAAAAATCAACATCAACAAAAATTGTACTGTCTTATAGGAATGGATCAGTAGCTATCCCATAAAGCCATCACCTAAAACCACGTATTTTCATCTAATGTAGTTTGGAAACTTCCTGTTCTTCGATAGACTCTGGTTGGACTGAACACAAGGCAAAGTTAGAAAAATGTCTTAAGTATGAAGCGTCCATCTCGCAATGGAGCCGTCAACTGCAAGGGGCGTTGCGAGGAATGCTTATAGGTCATGTGAAGGAAGATTGAGGGTCCACCTCTCAACGTTCCTCCTCTCTCCCTCTCCTCCACTGACACCTTCCAGCTAATGGCAAAACTGTAGTCACACCGCACTAATAATAACAACACAAGTCTATCGATGCTCTTACCTACTCATTCATTACAGCTGCAGTGCTGGTTGTGGAGTGAGTGGAAGTAGGAAGAACAAACATTTTATGGTTTTTTAAATTGTTGAATAAAAGGTGTTGACAGTGCTAAGTAAGAACTTAATCATGAACTCACTCATAACTGCAGCTCTTCGCTGTATTCGTTGACTGTCTCTTTCTAGTCATGGTTTTAACAGTTTTGAAATCTCAGTGTTCATTTTGCTGTAGCTTTCTTTTATGCATGCTATGTTACTGCAGACACGGTAATCTGAGCCATCCGATTGGCTAGCGGTAGGCCTATAGTATACTTGATTTGCTCTCCGGGCCCGCTGGAAAGACATGAGTTTGTACCTTCAGGTGCATGAAATGGTTCAAAATGGGAACACTTGGCCTACCTGGCGCGCAGGGCAGCTGAGTCGGGTGCACCTACCTCCAACTACCTGGCGCGCAGGGCAGCTGAGTCGGGTGCACCTACCTCCAACTACCTGGCGCGCAGGGCAGCTGAGTCGGGTGCACCTACCTACAACTACCTGGCTCGCAGGGCAGCTGAGTCGGGTGCACCTACCTCCAACTACCTGGCTCGCAGGGCAGCTGAGTCGGGTGCACCTACCTCCAACTACCTGGCTCGCAGGGCAGCTGAGTCGGGTGCACCTACCTCCAACTACCTGGCGCGCAGGGCAGCTGAGTCGGGTGCACCTACCTCCAACTACCTGGCGCGCAGGGCAGCTGAGTCGGGTGCACCTACCTCCAACTACCTGGCGCAGGGCAGCTGAGTCGGGTGCACCTACCTCCAACTACCTGGCTCGCAGGGCAGCTGAGTCGGGTGCACCTACCTCCAACTACCTGGCTCGCAGGGCAGCTGAGTCGGGTGCACCTACCTCCAACTACCTGGCTCGCAGGGCAGCTGAGTCGGGTGCACCTACCTCCAACTACCTGGCGCGCAGGGCAGCTGAGTCGGGTGCACCTACCTCCAACTACCTGGCGCGCAGGGCAGCTGAGTTGGGTGCAACTACCTGGTGCGCAGGGCAGCTGAGTCGGGTGCACCTACCTCCAACTACCTGGCTCGCAGGGCAGCTGAGTTGGGTGCAACTACCTGGCGCGCAGGGCAGCTGAGTCGGGTGCACCTACCTCCAACTACCTGGCTCGCAGGGCAGCTGAGTCGGGTGCACCTACCTCCAACTACCTGGCGCGCAGGGCAGCTGAGTCGGGTGCACCTACCTCCAGGGCTACCTGGCTCGGGTGCACCTACCTGGCTCGCAGGGCAGCTGAGTCTGCAACTACCTGGCTCGCAGGGCAGCTGAGTCGGGTGCAACTACCTGGTGCGCAGGGCAGCTGAGTCGGGGCACCTGAGCTCGCAGGGCAGCTGAGTCTGCAACTACCTGGTGCGCAGGGCAGCTGAGTCGGGTGCACCTACCTCCAACTACCTGGCTCGCAGGGCAGCTGAGTCGGGTGCACCTACCTCCAACTACCTGGCGCGCAGGGCAGCTGAGTCGGGTGCACCTACCTCCAACTACCTGGCGCGCAGGGCAGCTGAGTTGGGTGCAACTACCTGGTGCGCAGGGCAGCTGAGTCGGGTGCACCTACCTGGCTACCTGGCAGGGCAGCTGAGTCGGGTGCAACTACCTGGTGCGCAGGGCAGCTGAGTCGGGTGCACCTACCTCCAACTACCTGGCTCGCAGGGCAGCTGAGTTGGGTGCAACTACCTGGCGCGCAGGGCAGCTGAGTCGGGTGCACCTACCTCCAACTACCTGGTGCGCAGGGCAGCTGAGTCGGGTGCACCTACCTCCAACTACCTGGCTCGCAGGGCAGCTGAGTCGGGTGCAACTACCTGGTGCGCAGGGCAGCTGAGTCGGGTGCACCTACCGCCAAAAGCGGGAGAAGAATACAAATAGATACCAATGCAAGGCTTTATCATTGGGTTTTTTACAGAAATGTTTGGTGATGACTAGGAATATATTCTAAGGATCAACCGGTTGGTGAGCACTACCCTACACACTTTAGGGCAGGGATTATCAACTAGATTCAGCTGCGGGACAAATGATTTGTTATTAAGTGGATGGTCAGGGGGCTAGAATATCATTCCTAATCATTAGTAGACTGCAAATTGACCACAAGAAGCACAAACAGATATAACATTTGACTAAACCATAATCATTTCAAACCCTGCTTACATTCTAAGTATACGATCACATATCTCTCTCATGTGTGGGAATACTTCGGAACACATTTCTACAATTTACATCACTTGGAGCTGAAATAACTTTTTTTTTAAAATGATCTATACCCTCTAAAGCAGGATTGGCGGGGAACCTCGGTTTAGGAGGTATGAAGACATTTTTTTTGTTTACCATCAAACGTCATGTTGAAGTGATGCGCACTCATCCCGACATCAACAAGCTCTGTAGCAGGATAGCTAACACTGATGTAGGGACCTTGACAAACTCAACAGTGAGTGAGTGAGTCATGACCATGAAAACACGCAAGACTGGTGCCTATATCTATGTTAAAACAGTATATTATTCTTCTGGCTTTATCTAGCTTTATTTGTGATATTTTACCTTGCCTCACTGGCTTGCTAGGTAATCAATCTCCTGATGATGTATGTGATGTTGTAGAAGTTAACTATCTGATCACGTGTTTGTTAACTTGCCCAAGCTGCATTTGAAGTTGCACGTGATCGTATCTACTGCTAGGTAAACAAATAGGTTTCTAATGACGAACTGCGCTCGCAACTTTTCATGATGCATCCTGGAAATGGGTCTATATGACAGAGGGGAGGGTGTATGGTCTTTGTTTAGATATTATGATATTTTCTGTCTCTCACCCCATCAGTCTCTGTGCTAATCATGTCGAGCCAAATCAGAAGCCTTTGGTCTGTGCCAAATCCTCATTATCGTCCTAGTGTTGAAGTGTAAATGAATCTGAATAGGAAGCATAACCGCAGTGGGGATCAGAAACCTGATGAAAATGCTAGTGCAGAGACTGTTGTGTTCCTCCTCTCCACCACATCTAGCCCTGCGACCAAAGGATTTTTTTTGCCCTGATCTTTTGAAGCCTTTGTCTGTCTGGAAGGTTGTTTTCCTCGTACTGCCCTGCTCATCTGGCATTACACAGAAAGAAACTTGTTTTGAAGTTGCCAGATGAAAAGCTGGCCGACTGTCAAAGGTGCCGAAGTCTCCACTGTGCAGAGTGACCTCTCTCTCTGACAGGCAGGGGATGATGGGGGTTGTAGGGGGTTAGGGGGATTGTAGTTGTTTGATGTGAGCCAATTCTAATTATAGCTGGTGTACTGAGGGGGTCTAATTATAGCTGGTATACTGGAGGTGGGGGGGTCTAATTATAGCTGGTATACTGGAGGTGTGGGGGTCTAATTATAGCTGGTATACTGGGGGTGGAGGGGGGTCTAATTATAGCTGGTATACTGGGGGTGGGGGTCTTATTATAGCTAGTATACTGGAGGTGGGGGGTCTTATTATAGCTGGTATACTGGAGGTGGGGGTCTTATTATAGCTGGTATACTGGAGGTGTGGAGGGGGTCTAATTATAGCTGGTATACTGGGGGTGGGGGCTAATTATAGCTGGTATACTGGGGTGGGGGTCTAATTATAGCTGGTATACTGGGGGTGGGGGTCTAATTATAGCTGGTATACTGGGGTGGGGGGGTCTAATTATAGCTGGTATACTGGGGGTGGGGGGGTCTAATTATAGCTGGTATACTGGGGGTGGGGGGTCTAATTATAGCTGGTATACTGGAGGTGGGGGGGGGGTCTAATTATAGCTGGTATACTGGGGGTGGGGGGTCTAATTATAGCTGGTATACTGGGGGGGGGGGGGGGTCTAATTATAGCTGGTATACTGGGGGGGGGGGGTCTAATTATAGCTGGTATACTGGAGGTGGGGGGCTGGTATCTAATTATAGCTGGTATACTGGGGGTGGGGGGTCTAATTATAGCTGGTGTACTGGGGGTGGGGGGGCTAATTATAGCTGGTATACTGGGGTGGGGGGGGTCTAATTATAGCTGGTATACTGGAGGTGGGGGTCTAATTATAGCCGGTATACTGGGGGTGGGGGTCTAATTATAGCTGGTATACTGGGGGTGGGGGTCTAATTATAGCTGGTATACTGGGGGTGGGGGGCTAATTATAGCTGGTATACTGGGGGTGGGGGGGGCTAATTATAGCTGGTATACTGGGGTGGGGGGTCTAATTATAGCTGGTATACTGGAGGTGGGGGGTCTAATTATAGCTGGTATACTGGGGTGGGGGGGTCTAATTATAGCTGGTGTACTGGGGGTGGGGGGCTAATTATAGCTGGTATACTGGGGTGGGGGTCTAATTATAGCTGGTATACTGGAGGTGGGGGTCTAATTATAGCTGGTATACTGGGGGGGGGTCTAATTATCGCTGGTATACTGGAGGTGGGGGGTCTTATTATAGCTGGTATACTGGAGGTGGGGGGTCTAATTATAGCCGGTATACTGGGGGTGGGGGGTCTAATTATAGCTGGTATACTGGGGGGGTCTAATTATAGCTGGTATACTGGGGGTGGGGGGTCTAATTATAGCTGGGATACTGGGGGTGGGGGGCTAATTATAGATGTTGTACTGGGGGGGGCTCTAATTATAGGTGGTATACTGGAGGTGGGGGTCTTATTATAGCTGGTGTACTGGGGGGTCTAATTATAGCTGGTGTACTGGGGGGGGGGTCTAATTATAGCTGGTATACTGGGGGTGGGGGGTAATTATAGCTGGTATACTGGGGGTCTAATTATAGCTGGTATACTGGGGGTGGGGGGTCTAATTATAGCTGGTATACTCTGGTTGGGGGGGTCTAATTATAGCTGGTGTACTGGGGTGTCTAATTATAGCTGGTATACTGGGGGGGGGGGTCTAATTATAGCTGGTGTACTGGGGGTCTAATTATAGCTGGTATACTGGTGTACGGGGGGGGGGGGGTAATTATAGCTGGTATACTGGGGGTCTAATTATAGCTGGTATACTGGGGGTGGGGGGTCTAATTATAGCTGGTATACTCTGGTTGGGGGGTCTAATTATAGCTGGTGTACTGGGGTGTCTAATTATAGCTGGTATACTGGGGGGTCTAATTATAGCTGGGATACTGGTGGGGGGTCTAATTATAGCTGGTGAACTGGGGTCTCTAATTATAGCTGGTATACTGGGGGTGGGGGTCTAATTATAGCTGGCATACTGGGGGTGGGGGGCTAATTATAGCTGGTATACTGGGGGTGGGGGCTAATTATAGATGTTGTACTGGGGGGTCTAATTATAGGTGGTATACTGGAGGTGGGGGGGTCTTATTATAGCTGGTGTACTGGGGGTCTAATTATAGCTGATATACTGGGGGGGGTGTACTGTAATTATAGCTGGTATACTGGGGGTCTAATTATAGCTGGTATACTGGGGGGGTGGGAGGGTCTAATTATAGCTGGTATACTCTGGTTGGGGGGGGTCTAATTATAGCTGGTGTACTGGGGTGTCTAATTATAGCTGGTATACTGGGGGTGGGGGGGGGGGGTCTAATTATAGCTGGTATACTGGGGGTGGGGTGGTCTAATTATAGCTGGTATACTGGGGGGGGGGGGTAATTATAGCTGGTATACTGAGGGGGTGTCTACATTTAGGTGGTGTACTGAGGGAGTCTGTATAGCTGGTGTACTGAGGGGGTCTAATTATAGGTGGTATACTGAGGGGGTGTCTACATTTAGGTTGTGTACTGAGGTCGTCTCTAATTACAGCTGGTGTACTGAGGGTCTTACTATAGCTGGTGTACTGGGGGTCTAATTATAGCTGGTATACTGCGGGTGGGGGGGTAATTATAGCTGGTATACTGGGGGTCTAATTATAGCTGGTATACTGGGGGTGGGGGTCTAATTGTAGCTGGTATACTGGGGGTCTAATTGTAGCTGGTATACTGGGGGTGGGGGTGGGGGTAATTATAGCTGGTATACTGGGGGTCTAATTATAGCTGGTATACTGGGGTGGGGGGGGCTAATTATAGCTGGTATACTGGGGTTGGGGGGTAATTATAGCTGGTGTACTGGGGGTCTAATTATAGCTGGTATACTGTGGGTGGGGGTCTAATTATAGCTGGTATACTGGGGGTGGGGGGGGGTCTAATTATAGCTGGTATACTGGGGGTGGGGGGCTAATTATAGCTGGTGTACTGGGGTGTCTAATACAGCTGGTATACTGGGTGTGGGGGGTAATTATAGTTGGTATACTGGGGGTGGGGGGGTCTAATTATAGCTGGTGAACTGGTGTCTCTAATTATAGCTGGTATACTGGGGGTGGGGGGGGGTCTAATTATAGGTGGTATACTGGGGGGATGTGTAATTATAGCTGGTATACTGAGGGGGTGTCTACATTTAGGTGGTGTACTGAGGAGGTCTCTAATTATACCTGGTGTACTGAGGGGGTCTCTAATTATAGCTGGTGTACTGAGGGGGTCTAATTATAGCTGGTATACTGAGGGGGTCTCTAATTATACCTGGTGTACTGAGTGGGTCTAATTATAGCTGGTGTACTGAGGGGTCTAATTATAGCTGTGTACTGAGGGGGTCTCTAATTATAGCTGGTGTACTGAGGGAGTCTCTAATTATACCTGGTGTACTGAGTGGGTCTAATTATAGCTGGTGTACTGAGGGTCTCTAATTATACCTGGTGTACTTAGGGGTCTCTAATTATAGCTGGTGTACTGAGGGGTCTAATTATAGCTGGTATACTGAGGTTGTGTCTACATTTAGCTGGTGTACTGAGGGGGTCTCTATAGCTTGTGTACTGAGGGTCGTCTCTAATTACAGCTGGTGTACTGAGGGTCTCTAATTATAGCTGGTGTACTGAGGGGTCTCTAATTATAGCTGGTGTACTGAGGTCTCTAATTATAGCTGGTGTACTGAGGAGGTCTCTATAGCTTGTGTACTGAGGGTCGTCTCTAATTACAGCTGGTGTACTGAGGGGTCTCTAATTATAGCTGGTGTACTGAGGGGGTCTCTAATTATAACTGGTGTACTGAGGGGGTCTCTAATTATAGCTGGTATACTGAGGGGGTCTCTAATTATAGCTGGTATACTGAGGGGGTCTCTAGTTATAGCTGGTGTACTGAGGGGGTCTCTAATTATAGCTGGTGTACTGAGGGGGTCTCTAATTATAGCTGGTGTACTGGGGGGTCTAATTATAGCTGGTATACTGGGGGGGGGGTGGGGTAATTATAGCTGGTATACTGGGGGTCTAATTATAGCTGGTATACTGGGGGTGGGAGGGTCTAATTATAGCTGGTATACTCTGGTTGGGGGGGGTCTAATTATAGCTGGTGTACTGGGGTGTCTAATTATAGCTGGTATACTGGGGGTGGGGGGGGTCTAATTATAGCTGGTATACTGGGGGTGGGGTGGTCTAATTATAGCTGGTATACTGGGGTGGGGGGGTAATTATAGCTGGTATACTGAGGGGGTGTCTACATTTAGGTGGTGTACTGAGGGAGTCTGTATAGCTGGTGTACTGAGGGGGTCTAATTATAGGTGGTATACTGAGGGGGTGTCTACATTTAGGTTGTGTACTGAGGTCGTCTCTAATTACAGCTGGTGTACTGAGGGGTCTTACTATAGCTGGTGTACTGGGGGGTCTAATTATAGCTGGTATACTGGGGGGTCTAATTATAGCTGGTGTACTGGGGGTCTAATTATAGCTGGTATACTGCGGGTGGGGGGTAATTATAGCTGGTATACTGGGGGTCTAATTATAGCTGGTATACTGGGGGTGGGGGGTCTAATTGTAGCTGGTATACTGGGGTCTAATTGTAGCTGGTATACTGGGGGTGGGGGTGGGGGTAATTATAGCTGGTATACTGGGGGTCTAATTATAGCTGGTATACTGGGGGTGGGGGTCTAATTATAGCTGGTATACTGGGGTTGGGGGGGGTAATTATAGCTGGTGTACTGGGGGTCTAATTATAGCTGGTATACTGTGGGTGGGGGTCTAATTATAGCTGGTATACTGGGGGTGGGGGGTCTAATTATAGCTGGTATACTGGGGGTGGGGGGCTAATTATAGCTGGTGTACTGGGGTGTCTAATTACAGCTGGTATACTGGGTGTGGGGGGTAATTATAGTTGGTATACTGGGGGTGGGGGTCTAATTATAGCTGGTGAACTGGTGTCTCTAATTATAGCTGGTATACTGGGGGTGGGGGGGGGTCTAATTATAGGTGGTATACTGGGGGGATGTGTAATTATAGCTGGTATACTGAGGGGGTGTCTACATTTAGGTGGTGTACTGAGGAGGTCTCTAATTATACCTGGTGTACTGAGGGGGTCTCTAATTATAGCTGGTGTACTGAGGGGGTCTAATTATAGCTGGTATACTGAGGGGGTCTCTAATTATACCTGGTGTACTGAGTGGGTCTAATTATAGCTGGTGTACTGAGGGGGTCTAATTATAGCTGTGTACTGAGGGGGTCTCTAATTATAGCTGGTGTACTGAGGGAGTCTCTAATTATACCTGGTGTACTGAGTGGGTCTAATTATAGCTGGTGTACTGAGGGGTCTCTAATTATACCTGGTGTACTTAGGGGTCTCTAATTATAGCTGGTGTACTGAGGGGGTCTAATTATAGCTGGTATACTGAGGTTGTGTCTACATTTAGCTGGTGTACTGAGGGGGTCTCTATAGCTTGTGTACTGAGGGTCGTCTCTAATTACAGCTGGTGTACTGAGGGGTCTCTAATTATAGCTGGTGTACTGAGGGGGTCTCTAATTATAGCTGGTGTACTGAGGTCTCTAATTATAGCTGGTGTACTGAGGAGGTCTCTATAGCTTGTGTACTGAGGGTCGTCTCTAATTACAGCTGGTGTACTGAGGGGTCTCTAATTATAGCTGGTGTACTGAGGGGGTCTCTAATTATAACTGGTGTACTGAGGGGGTCTCTAATTATAGCTGGTATACTGAGGGGGTCTCTAATTATAGCTGGTATACTGAGGGGGTCTCTAGTTATAGCTGGTGTACTGAGGGGGTCTCTAATTATAGCTGGTGTACTGAGGGGGTCTCTAATTATAGCTGGTGTACTGAGGGGGTCTCTAATTATAGCTGGTGTACTGAGGTCTCTAATTATAGCTGGTGTACTGAGGTGGTCTCTAATTATAGCTGGTGTACTGGGGGGTCTAATTATAGCTGGTGTACTGAGGTGGTCTCTAATTATAGCTGGTATACTGAGGGGGTCTCTAGTTATAGCTGGTGTACTGAGGGGGTCTCTAATTATAGCTGGTGTACTGAGGGGGTCTCTAATTATAGCTGGTGTACTGAGGGGGTCTCTAATTATAGCTGGTGTACTGGGGGGTCTAATTGTAGCAAAGGCGGACTGGGGGTGGGGACTCACAGTGATGAAACATCCAGACTCGGACACACACACCACTGCTGGGTCGGCCTCTCTGTCACGGCAGCAGTCATTAACATTCCAAAGTGTGGCTCTCAGTCCGCCTTTGAGCTGGAATATTCCAGGATGTTCCAGCTCTGCAATTACTTTAACAGGAACAACTTTGGATTTCTTTATTCATACAGTGCCTTGCAAAAGTATTCATCCTTCTTTGCATTTTTCCTATTTTGTTGCATTACAACCTGTAATTTAAATAGATTTTTATTTGGATTTCATGTAATGGACATAAACTAAATAGTCCAAATAGGTAAAGTACAATTAAAAAATAACTTGTTTAAAAACAATAAAACGGAAAAGTGGTGCATGTATTCACCCCCTCTGCAATGAAGCTTCTAAATAAGATCTGGTGCAACCAATTACCTTCAGAAGTCACATACAGTTGAAGTCGGAAGGTTACATACACTTAGGTTGGAGTCATTAAAACTAGTTTTTCAACCACTCCACAAATTTCTTGTTAACAAACTATAGTTTTGGCAAGTCGATTAGGACATCTACTTTGTGCATGACAAGTAATTTTTCCAACAAGTGTTAACAGACAGATTATTTCACTTATAATTCACTGTATCACAATTCCAGTGGGTCAGAAGTTTACATACATTAAGTTGACTGTGCCTTTAAACAGCTTGGAAAATTCCAGAAAATTTTATCATGGCTATAGAAGCTTCTGGTACGCTAATTGACATAATTTGAGTCAATTGGAGGTGTACCTGTGGATGTAGATACTTTTGTACTTGTTTCCTCAAACATCTTCAACAAGGTCCTTTGTTGTTGTTCTGGGGTTGATTTGCACTTTTTGCACAAAGTACGTTTATCTCTAGGAGACAGAACTCATCTCCTTCCTGAGCGGTATGACGGCTGCGTGGTCCCATGGTGTTTATACGTGCGTACTTTTGTTTGTACAGATGAACGTGGTAACTTCAGGCATTTGGAAATTGTTCCCAAGAATGAACCAGGCTTGTGGAGGTCTACAAATTCTCTTCTGATATCTTGGCTGATTTCTTTTGATTTTCCCATGATGACAAGCAAAGAGGCACTGAGTTTGAAAGTAGGCCTTGAAATACATCCGCAGGTACACCTCCAATTGACTCAAATTATGTCAATTAGCCTATAGGATGCTTCTAAAGCCTGGAATTTTCCAAGCTGTTTAAAGGCTCAGTCAACTTAGTGCATGTAAACTTCTGACCCACTGGAATTGTGAATTATAAGTGAAATAATCTGTCTGTTAACAATTGTTGGAAAAATGACTTGTGTCATGAGGAAAGTAGATGTCCTAACCAACTTGCCAAAACTATAGTTTGTTAACATTAATATTATGTTTGGGGTTTTAGACTGTGTTTCTGTACAGCACTTTGAGATATCAGCTGATGTAAGAAGGGCCATATAAATACATTTGATTTGATTAACAAGAAATTTGTGGAGTGGTTGAAAAACTAGTTTTAATGACTCCAACCTATGTAAACTTCAACTGTAACTTCAGTGTGGTCATTGTATGGTAGGTGACCGTTTGACCTTTTTCTGTGCAGTGATCAGAGGTCATGTTTAGCTTGACTTTATCTAGACCTGACAGTCAATCGTTTAAAAAATAAAATAAGTACTTAAGTTTGAATGCTTTCAACGTTTTGATATATTTAATATTTGCTTTGGTGAGGCAAGTTTCATGCTGAGATGGGGGACAGACATCCGTACAGCCTCCGCAATTCAGAGTTGTCTTTCTCCGTGCCTGTGATTTTCCTAGACAGACAGTGCCATCAGTCATTCTGGGTTGCTCCTGGAAAGGGCAGAATCACCCAATAAAAGGACCCAACTAAACACACTTGTAACACACAACACATACAGTAAATCAAATATTTCGCTGACCTTCTCCTCTCCAAAGTTTTTGATATACAGGTTTGTATTAGGGTGACTAAATCAATGGAGGCCAGAGAGAAAAATTGATCAAAATAAGGAAAATTGCAGTGTGTTGTGTCAGCTACACTGGATTCTGATCAAGAATAAAAGGCTACCTGACAGGCTCACTTTCCCGCTGAACTCGTCATCTTTATTCTCGAATCCGTAGATCATAAAACAATATGGATATTGATTTTGAGACGTGACATGTAGCATTTTCATATATTGGATACACTCCATATGAATGTGTAATTCCTGTTATGCTAAGAAGATTTCTCCCGAAGACAAGCATATCTCTGTGAAATGAGCACTGAGCTGAATTTACATTTCATTCAGTTGGTGTCATGCTAATTCAGCTTTTTGCGACCCGCAGAAACAGCTTCGAAGACAGCATGTCAAATCTTCAAAAGTAGGTGCGAGCAAGCTGCACCGCTGCCAACAGAACTCGGTGCTCATCGGATGTATTAGGTTATACGATCCGACTTCAGTTATAATGTTAATGATATGTGAGAAGAGAAAGACCCCCACTGAACCATTCACAACATGAAGATTCGTCTTGGTAAAAATGTTGTTTTTTTAACATAAGGAAGTGACATTTCATCACCAAAGCGCAGAGTGGGTGGACATCCTAAATGATGTAACCAATGATGTTCCTACTTGTGGATATCACGTGGTGTTAATGATATGTCAGAGAAAGACCCCCTGACTGAACCACCTGATGTGCTTTCCCTTTGGCCACCTCAAAGATCAACGTCTCCAGACTCAGCATCTGCTTTCTGGTGAATGTTGACATAAGCGTATCCCAGGGATCGATGTGTGGCGTTGTCCCTGCAAAGCCTAATATGAGAGGTTCAAGGAAAAACAAAATCAAAAATGTATAAATATAAGCCTTTGCAAATAGTGCCTTTGGATAGAACTTTCTTTAAGTTTAAGAAGATCCCGAAGGCCTAATCACAGTAACATAATGGATGATCCATTCACAAGGGAACATATAGAAGAGCTATTACGATACATGACAACACATAGCCTTACCCAAAGATAAACACCATAATAAGGTGATGAGTGAGTCAGTCTAACCATTACTGTACTTGTAACTAAATCCATCCTTTGGAAAAAAGAATGAACGCACCTCAATGAGAATGAAAACGGATTAAACGAGTATCGAGACATTGGCATAAACAATAAAAATAAAAACATATATTGAAAAGGCCCTTTTGTTAAAAACAAAAGGACACAACTATTGAGGAAGTCGACTAAACCCTCCCAACGTTTCTGCAACTACCTCCCCCTAAGAAAAAGCTATGTTTGAAATATATTCTATCCTCTTGTGGCTTTGAGTCAGTGGCTCTTATCACGGAGTGACATTTGTCTTACCCGACACCCTAGTCCTAGACCACCCCAATAGATCCACGGAGATCTCTGTTGCACTCTACACTGCCTTCTCTCATTTCTCTGTATTGGCCCAGTGGGGCAAACCTTATGATACAGGATAGCTTCGTTCGTATCCTGATGCAGGTCTCCCACGTGCGGGGAGGCCCCAAGGTTTGTAGGAGCTTTGGAATTCATGGCTGATGCACACAATCACATCTGTCAAGCTCCTCTAACTACAGGAATAAAGCATCAATATTTGTTTATCTCTGCGCTGCACTGTCGCTCTCACTTCTCTTCTCTATGGCATACAGAACTGAGTGCCTTTCATCATCAGGGAGA
Source organism: Oncorhynchus keta (assembly GCF_023373465.1). Classification (NCBI taxonomy): domain Eukaryota; kingdom Metazoa; phylum Chordata; class Actinopteri; order Salmoniformes; family Salmonidae; genus Oncorhynchus; species Oncorhynchus keta. The sequence goes on from NC_068442.1 coordinate 45,560,417, forward strand.
GAAGAGAAAGAGGCCCTACAAGTTGGAATGAAAAACAATGTTGTTGAGTGTGTGGTTTATTAATGAAGTGCATCTTCATCCAGTCAGGGAAGACAAACAAATGTCCGTCCCCTCAAAGCTCTTAATGGGCCCATTAGTCTTGGAGCGGATGCAGTCTCTCTCTCTCTCTCCCTCTCGCTCATTCACTTTCACTCGGATATGCACATGAGAATAAATAAATGTATTCAGTAAATCGGCGCTAGGTATGATCAGCAGACTCTGTCCTCTGAGGTAAATAAAACACACAGGTGTTATATTCATGAGTATCACACTCCGGGGACTGCATACTTATCTCTGTGGCGTCTGACCCAGGTTGATTTCCCTCACCCTTTCCCATCTTCCAGTTCCTTGCTCTGTGTTCTGGGCCCTCTGTTAATTCAGCAGCTTAAAATCTCATTTCAGACATAATTAGCTTTTAGCCTGTGGAGAATTTGGCTCATATGGGGTTTCTTCTTCCGTACATTTTTGTATTTCACTTTGCTGATAGAGATCGTTGTTTGGGCAGAAATGAATTCTCTGATCGTTTACTGGTGAAAACATATTACAGGCACTAAAGGCTTCAATTAAGGGAAGCTAAAAAAAAAATAAACGAGTTGTTGGCACACTAGGGTTATCAATGCTGCCGAAGCCTTTTATTAATTATTAGAAAATAGCTTTAATAGCATTTCAAGGGAGATGTTTCAAAGAAAATCTTGGTAAAAAAGGTCCACATCGGCTGCCGTTTTAAGCTTTGTGCTGCAGAGCTGTTGGCTTACGGCATTCTTTCATGTCAATGGAAGTTTTGAGGTTTGAGTTGTGCATATGTATCTAAAGTTAGGTTTTGAAATGTTATTTTCTCCAAAGGTCTCGTTTGTGACCATGCTTGGTGAAGACTCAGCATTTGTTGATGTGTGCAGAGGGTCCCTGGTTCGCGCCCAGGTATGGGCGAGGGGACGGTCTAAAGTTATACTGTTACACTCGGTGTAGACTCAGCATTTGTTGAGTTTCAATCTCAACCCCAATATGCTTCACCCTTTATTTGTTACAAGGCCTTTTTTGTGTTATAGATTGTAAACGTTTTGATGATTCAGCAACACTCCATTGTTCTCTTCCTCTAAACCCTCCCTTCTAAACCCAGTGATCTCAGCTCACACATCCTCTAACCCTCCCTTCTAAACCCAGTGATCTCAGCTCACACATCCTCTAACCCTCCCTTCTAAACCCAGTGATCTCAGCTCACACTTCCTCTAACCCTCCCTTCTAAACCCAGTGATCTCAGCTCACACTTCCTCTAAACCCTCCCTTCTAAACCCAGTGATCTCAGCTCACACATCCTCTAACCCTCCCTTCTAAACCCAGTGATCTCAGCTCACACTTCCTCTAACCCTCCCTTCTAAACCCAGTGATCTCAGCTCACACATCCTCTAACCCTCCCTTCTAAACCCAGTGATCTCAGCTCACACTTCCTCTAACCCTCCCTTCTAAACCCAGTGATCTCAGCTCACACATCCTCTAACCCTCCCTTCTAAACCCAGTGATCTCAGCTCACACTTCCTCTAACCCTCCCTTCTAAACCCAGTGATCTCAGCTCACACATCCTCTAACCCTCCCTTCTAAACCCAGTGATCTCAGCTCACACATCACACTTCCTCTAACCCTCCCTTCTAAACCCAGTGATCTCAGCTCACACATCCTCTAACCCTCCCTTCTAAACCCAGTGATCTCAGCTCACACATCACACTTCCTCTAACCCTCCCTTCTAAAGCCAGTGATCTCAGCGCACACTTCACACTTCCTCTAACCCTCCCTTCTAAACCCAGTGATCTCAGCTCACACATTACACTTCCTCTAACCCTCCCTTCTAAACCCAGTGATCTCAGCTCACACATCCTCTAACCCTCCCTTCTAAACCCAGTGATCTCAGCTCACACATTACACTTCCTCTAACCCTCCCTTCTAAACCCAGTGATCTCAGCTCACACATCCTCTAACCCTCCCTTCTAAACCCAGTGATCTCAGCTCACACATTACACTTCCTCTAACCCTCCCTTCTAAACCCAGTGATCTCAGCTCACACATCACACTTCCTCTAACCCTCCCTTCTAAACCCGGTGATCTCAGCTCACACATCACACTTCCTCTAACCCTCCCTTCAAAACCCAGTGATCTCAGCTCACACATTACACTTCCTCTAACCCTCCCTTCTAAACCCAGTGATCTCAGCTCACACTTCCTCTAACCCCTTCTAAACCCAGTGATCTCAGCTCACACTTCCTCTAACCCTCCCTTCTAAACCCAGTGATCTCAGCTCACACTTCCTCTAACCCTCCCTTCTAAACCCAGTGATCTCAGCTCACACTTCCTCTAACCCTCCCTTCTAAACCCAGTGATCTCAGCTCACACATCACACTTCCTCTAACCCTCCCTTCTAAACCCAGTGATCTCAGCTCACACTTCCTCTAACCCTCCCTTCTAAACCCAGTGATCTCAGCTCACACATCACACTTCCTCTAACCCTCCCTTCTAAACCCAGTGATCTCAGCTCACACATCACACTTCCTCTAACCCTCCCTTCTAAACCCAGTGATCTCAGCTCACACATCACACTTCCTCTAACCCTCCCTTCTAAACCCAGTGATCTCAGCTCACACTTCCTCTAACCCTCCCTTCTAAACCCAGTGATCTCAGCTCACACATCACACTTCCTCTAACCCTCCCTTCTAAACCCAGTGATCTCAGCTCACACTTCCTCTAACCCTCCCTTCTAAACCCAGTGATCTCAGCTCACACTTCCTCTAACCCTCCCTTCTAAACCCAGTGATCTCAGCTCACACTTCCTCTAACCCTCCCTTCTAAACCCAGTGATCTCAGCTCACACTTCCTCTAACCCTCCCTTCTAAACCCAGTGATCTCAGCTCACACTTCCTCTAACCCTCCCTTCTAAACCCAGTGATCTCAGCTCACACTTCCTCTAACCCTCCCTTCTAAACCCAGTGATCTCAGCTCACACATCCTCTAACCCTCCCTTCTAAACCCAGTGATCTCAGCTCACACATCCTCTAACCCTCCCTTCTAAACCCAGTGATCTCAGCTCACACATCCTCTAACCCTCCCTTCTAAACCCAGTGATCTCAGCTCACACTTCCTCTAACCCTCCCTTCTAAACCCAGTGATCTCAGCTCACACTTCCTCTAACCCTCCCTTCTAAACCCAGTGATCTCAGCTCACACTTCCTCTAACCCTCCCTTCTAAACCCAGTGATCTCAGCTCACACTTCCTCTAACCCTCCCTTCTAAACCCAGTGATCTCAGCTCACACTTCCTCTAACCCTCCCTTCTAAACCCAGTGATCTCAGCTCACACTTCCTCTAACCCTCCCTTCTAAACCCAGTGATCTCAGCTCACACTTCCTCTAACCCTCCCTTCTAAACCCAGTGATCTCAGCTCACACATCCTCTAACCCTCCCTTCTAAACCCAGTGATCTCAACTCACACTTCCTCTAACCCTCCCTTCTAAACCCAGTGATCTCAGCTCACACATCCTCTAACCCTCCCTTCTAAACCCAGTGATCTCAGCTCACACATCACACTTCCTCTAACCCTCCCTTCTAAACCCAGTGATCTCAGCTCACACATCACACTTCCTCTAACCCTCCCTTCTAAACCCAGTGATCTCAGCTCACACATCACACTTCCTCTAACCCTCCCTTCTAAACCCAGTGATCTCAGCTCACACATCCTCTAACCCTCCCTTCTAAACCCAGTGATCTCAGCTCACACATCACACTTCTTCTAACCCTCCCTTCTAAACCCAGTGATCTCAGCTCACACTTCCTCTAACCCTCGCTTCTAAACCCAGTGATCTCAGCTCACACATCACACTTCTTCTAACCCTCCCTTCTAAACCCAGTGATCTCATCTCACACATCCTCTAACCCTCCCTTCTAAACCCAGTGATCTCAGCTCACACATCCTCTAACCCTCCCTTCTAAACCCAGTGATCTCAGCTCACACATCCTCTAACCCTCCCTTCTAAACCCAGTGATCTCAGCTCACACATCCTCTAACCCTCCCTTCTAAACCCAGTGATCTCAGCTCACACATCCTCTAACCCTCCCTTCTAAACCCAGTAATCTCAGCTCACACATCACACTTCCTCTAACCCTCCCTTCAAAACCCAGTGATCTCAGCTCACACATTACACTTCCTCTAACCCTCCCTTCTAAACCCAGTGATCTCAGCTCACACTTCACACTTCCTCTAACCCTCCCTTCTAAACCCAGTGATCTCAGCTCACACATCACACTTCTTCTAACCCTCCCTTCTAAACCCAGTGATCTCAGCTCACACATCCTCTAACCCTCCCTTCTAAACCCAGTGATCTCAGCTCTCACATCACACTTCTTCTAACCCTCCCTTCTAAACCCAGTGATCTCAGCTCACACTTCCTCTAACCCTCCCTTCTAAACCCAGTGATCTCAGCTCACACATCACACTTCCTCTAACCCTCCCTTCTAAACCCAGTGATCTCAGCTCACACTTCCTCTAACCCTCCCTTCTAAACCCAGTGATCTCAGCTCACACTTCCTCTAACCCTCCCTTCTAAACCCAGTGATCTCAGCTCACACATCACACTTCCTCTAACCCTCCCTTCTAAACCCAGTGATCTCAGCTCACACTTCCTCTAACACTCCCTTCTAAACCCAGTGATCTCAGCTCACACATCCTCTAACCCTCCCTTCTAAACCCAGTGATCTCAGCTCACACTTCCTCTAACCCTCCCTTCTAAACCCAGTGATCTCAGCTCACACATCACACTTCCTCTAACCCTCCCTTCTAAACCCAGTGATCTCAGCTCACACTTCCTCTAACACTCCCTTCTAAACCCAGTGATCTCAGCTCACACATCACACTTCCTCTAACCCTCCCTTCTAAACCCAGTGATCTCAGCTCACACTTCCTCTAACCCTCCCTTCTAAACCCAGTAATCTCAGCTCACACATCACACTTCCTCTAACCCTCCCTTCAAAACCCAGTGATCTCAGCTCACACATTACACTTCCTCTAACCCTCCCTTCTAAACCCAGTGATCTCAGCTCACACATCACACTTCCTCTAACCCTCCCTTCTAAACCCAGTGATCTCAGCTCACACATCACACTTCCTCTAACCCTCCCTTCTAAACCCAGTGATCTCAGCTCACACTTCCTCTAACCCTCCCTTCTAAACCCAGTGATCTCAGCTCACACATCACACTTCCTCTAACCCTCCCTTCTAAACCCAGTGATCTCAGCTCACACTTCCTCTAACCCTCCCTTCTAAACCCAGTGATCTCAGCTCACACATCACACTTCCTCTAACCCTCCCTTCTAAACCCAGTGATCTCAGCTCACACTTCCTCTAACCCTCCCTTCTAAACCCAGTGATCTCAGCTCACACTTCCTCTAACCCTCCCTTCTAAACCCAGTGATCTCAGCTCACACATCCTCTAACCCTCCCTTCTAAACCCAGTGATCTCAGCTCACACTTCCTCTAACCCTCCCTTCTAAACCCAGTGATCTCAGCTCACACATCACACTTCCTCTAACCCTCCCTTCTAAACCCAGTGATCTCAGCTCACACTTCCTCTAACACTCCCTTCTAAACCCAGTGATCTCAGCTCACACATCACACTTCCTCTAACCCTCCCTTCTAAACCCAGTGATCTCAGCTCACACTTCCTCTAACCCTCCCTTCTAAACCCAGTGATCTCAGCTCACACATCACACTTCCTCTAACCCTCCCTTCTAAACCCAGTGATCTCAGCTCACACTTCACACTTCCTCTATCCCTCCCTTCTAAACCCAGTGATCTCAGCTCACACATCACACTTCCTCTAACCCTCCCTTCTAAACCCAGTGATCTCAGCTCACACTTCACACTTCCTCTAACCCTCCCTTCTAAACCCAGTGATCTCAGCTCACACATCACACTTCCTCTAACCCTCCCTTCTAAACCCAGTGATCTCAGCTCACACATCACACTTCCTCTAACCCTCCCTTCTAAACCCAGTGATCTCAGCTCACACATCACACTTCCTCTAACCCTCCCTTCTAAACCCAGTGATCTCAGCTCACACTTCACACTTCCTCTAACCCTCCCTTCTAAACCCAGTGATCTCAGCTCACACATCACACTTCCTCTAACCCTCCCTTCTAAACCCAGTGATCTCAGCTCACACTTCCTCTAACCCTCCCTTCTAAACCCAGTGATCTCAGCTCACACATCACACTTCCTCTAACCCTCCCTTCTAAACCCAGTGATCTCAGCTCACACTTCACACTTCCTCTAACCCTCCCTTCTAAACCCAGTGATCTCAGCTCACACATCATAATATAGAATACAGAGATGAAGTTGAGGAGTCAGATAACAGAACTATGGATAAACATGTGCTAAGAACTCGGGTGCCTGAAGAGAAAACATCAATCTGTCCGCCATCATAGATGAGAAAGCCGTGTGGCACCAATATTTTTGGGGCGGCAGGTTGCTTAGTGGTTGGGCCAGTAACCCAAATGTTGCTGGATCAAATCCCAGAGCTGACAAGGAAAATATCTGTCGTTCTGCCCCCGAACAAGGCAGTTAACCCACTCTTTCCCGGTAGGCGGCAGGGTAGCCTAGTGGTTAGAGCGTTGGACAAATAACCGGAAGGTGGCGAGTTCAAATCCCCGAGCTGACAAGGTTGTTCTGCCCCTGAACAGACAGTTAACCCACTGTTCCTAGGCCGTCATTGAAAATAAGAATTTGTTCTTAACTGACTTGCCTTATAAAATAAAGGTAAAAAAAGTTTTTGACTGGCATAACATTGGCTTTTTCGCCCCATGATTTAAAAAAACCTCAATCTATTATTCTGACTAGACTGTTCCATTAGTCCATTCAACCCTCACCTGACTTCATATGTCAGTTAGTATTGATAGTTGTGATTGTGTTCAGTATTGAATAGTCTGGCTAATATGTTCATAGGAAAATGCACTAGTGCTGTAGTCATAGATGCCTCCATGTTTCGCCAGGCTGCTACCTAGTCTTCTAGCTGAAATACTGTACATAGTGCTAATTGCCTTAATGGCATTACAGTTGTTATAGTTCCGTAATGAAATGCTAACACGTCTTCAATCAGGAATGAAAACCCTGACACAACATTATGCAATATGCCTACATCCTGTACAGACCCTTACACATCCCATTGAGGAACCCCCCCTTTGAGTTGGAGTCGTAATTAAAAAAGTGAAGTAGGAAATGTAACACTTTCGTCCCGTTAATTATATGCCCCCGCACACCCGTGACTCCTCCAACAGCATGGAAGGGATTTAATTTGAAGGAGAGAGAGAGAGAGAGAGAGAGAGAGAGAGAGAGAGAGAGAGAGAGAGAGAGAGAGAGAGAGAGAGAGAGAGAGAGAGAGAGAGAGAGAGAGAGAGAGAGAGAGAGAGAGAGAGAGAGAGAGAGAGAGAGAGAGAGAGAGAGAGAGAGAGAGAGAGAGAGAGAGAGAGAGAGAGAGAGAGAGAGAGAGAGAGAGAGAGAGAGAGAGAGAGAGAGAGAGAATACTAATACCACCCCTGGTCAACATTACATGAAAAAGGAATTAAAACAAGCAAGCATATTTATTCTGCATGACAGGGGGGTCAGGCATTAATTTGATTCACTTGTGTAAGAATACAATAAAACAATTCCTTAGGTGCCTTCTCTCCCTCAGTCTGTCACTCTTGCTCTCTCTGTTGCTATCCATTTTCCAAGTTCAGAACATGCAACACAAGGGGGTCGTTCCACGATATGAGTGCCTTTTTAATATGAATAAAGACTTGCTAATAAATATTCCTCTGTGCACCTTCTGACTTCTAGGAAGATCTTTATCCCTAAACATCTCCCAAGTTTTCACCATCATTGTGAAGCACTAGTTATTTTGTTGCTTTGAGAAAGACATAATTATTTATTAGACATGATTATGTATTTCATGTGATTAGTCTCCCTCATTTTAAGGCCAACCATGTTACGTGAACTGAACTCTTGTTTTAATGTAGTGAAATGTTGAATGTCTAATAGTCAAACCATAGTGTAAAATCAGTGTTTTGTGGTAGAAAATTGAAAGGTTATGTTCGATGGACCTAGTCATCCCTGTTACTTTTAGGCACTTACAATAGTATTTCTTTAATCTCTTGAGATGGTAAAAATGTAGTTTTTTAAAATAAAGGTGAGCATGTTCTCTGAACTTCATTTCTAGTGCTCTTCTTGAACAGGAAGCAAGTTTGAATTGATAAAACATTTGTTTAAACATAAAACATAAACATTGTACACATGTTTGGGTGTACATAAACATTGTACACCCAAACATGCTTTCTACCACCATAAAGGAAATGTTGGTTTTCTTATCTAAAAATTTCAGTAACAAGTTTCAATTGAACAGAGCCCTCCATCATTAAGATTGCTACAAGTGACAATAGCATGTCTGTCTGTCTCTGTCTGTCTGACAGAGCCACGGTGAATGGCAACAGTCAGTAGAGCTGCACTGTGACACTGTCAGAACACAAACTGTCTGGAAGCTTGGAAAGGAAGCACTCAAAGGATTAATGGAGACACCCCCGCTGATTGCACCCCGGGAGGACACTCTCTGTTCTGCGATCACAGACGTTCCCTCCTTCCTTCCTTCCTTCCCTCAGTCGTTCGTTATCACACCCAACACTATCGCTGCATCCGCGTCGGCGCTACCTTTTGGAGGGAGTGTTGTTTTTGTTGCTAATTCAAGGAAACCATCCTGTAACCACTTTATCAATGTTCATTAAACCCAAAGGGCTTAATCTTATTTAACAGCTGCACTGTTTGCGGGGTCCTTGTAAATTCATTACCGTGGCGTTGGTAAAAGCTACAGACAGCCTCTTCTTCCCAGTCCTGCTACCACCTTTATAAATGGCCATTCACGTAATTAAAACCAAGATGCACCGACATAATTCTTAAATGAGCGGTAATACGATATAGGTGAGACAAGACTCCTTCTTTATGGGAAAAAAGCCCTTCATAATGAGGTGATTAATGGAGTTGGGGAAGAGGACGTAATTACATGGCCTGTCCCTCACAGCTGGATTGCAGTGGTTCTCCCAGGAGGCCAACCGTCAGCGCAGGCTGATATGAGCAAAGCTCCCTTTTTATAGTCGCTCTTTGAGGGGAAGTATTGAATTATCGGTGTCCTGTGTTGAACTATGATGTACAGATGGGGTGTATATATGGATTCAACCCCCCTGAAATGTATTATGAATCAATGGATAGAGAAGTCATCTGTTATGATCTATCGATGTAAGCAATCAGTGTTCCTTTTTATTATGGATCCCCATTGTTGAACCCATTATGTTGCAAAACGTATGATGGTTGTCATCATAGTTTTAAACACAGTAAGTACTCAATTTAAATGCTTGTTGGTGTATTTGTGTCTGGAGTGCCTGCAACAATTTCTAGTCCCCTGATCGAGCTGGACACACTTTTGTCAAATTTCCCAGTCAAAGACAGCTGGGTCAGGCTGGCACGTCTGCACAGCCAGAGTCCACTGTGGGATGGCAGTTTGGTGTGACTCCGAGCACAGAGAGTGGGAGGGGCAAAACTTGTCAGATGGCCAACAGGCTCCAGTTGAGATGGGCAGCCTCTCGAGCCATCAGCGCACTGCGTTATCCATATGGCTAGTGCATGTAAGCGCCACACACAAACACACAAGCACACATGCACAGGTCTCACTCACACGCGCGCACACACACACACACTGCCCGGATGGAGCGGCCTGGAGCCTTGGATGGTGTGTCTGCCTGCCAGCCAGAGCTCGAAGTCAAACGGCCCAAGGACACGTGTGCTGGCTGCGTCCTCCCCAGCAGGCATATGTTCCCAGCCTCGGCTGTCTGAAAGTTAAAGGGTCGCTGGCGCTGCAGCTTTTTAATCCCCTAAATGGGAAGTCTCAATGCTATTATCTTCCATCTGCTGGCCCCTATACTCAGTGAAGCTCTCCTTCCTTCCTTCACTCCCTCCTCTTCGAGTGTGGTTTATGAATCTTCAGGAGAGGGCAGTCATGCTCCACCAACAGTCAGTATGACACGATTGAATTGTATAGAACTGGTGCCTTACGCCCCAGATCCATTTCTCTGACACAGACACACCCAGTATCTCTCGCCCAGGGAGGCAAAGAGATTGAGCACAGTGTACTGCACACTTTCTGACGGGTTGAATATAAAATCCCATGTTTGCACAGATGTTCTTCCTCTGGTTTAATCTTTTAATCTAGTGACGGGGAAAGAAATCCCTAGTTACATATTGCAATATTGTTTTGGACGATGTTATATCGATACTTTGATTCAAAGTATCTTGCGCTTCACACATTACTATTAAAATCGTACTAACTTATACAAATGAGTAATTGTTTACAAGTTGCTAGCTATTTCATAAAGCCATCACCGATCTCCTGCGGTTTGGTAACTTCCTGTTCTTCGACGTACTCTGGCTGGACGGAAGGCGTCGCAAAGTTAGAAACATGTAAAAGTATGCGGCGTCCGTCTCCCAACGGAGCTGTGAACGGGGCGTTGCGTTTCCACTCCGTTGCAGACGTCCCCATTGAAATGTATGACATCTGACGCAATGTAACATAGTGGGTAATGTGAGTAATATGGGTAATGTGAGTAATGTGAACGATGCTTTAGCTGTCTGTAACGCTCGTTTTTGTTTTTACTTTTGGTTTATTGCTGAAATTGACAGAGCTGTCTCTCCTCTCTTGTCCACTTTCCAATCCCTCAAACACCAAGCCCTGCCCTCTGTTAGTCAAACAGCCAGTTCCTCTGTTAGTCAAACAGCCAGTTCCTCTGTTAGTCAAACACCAAGCCCTGCCCTCTGTTAGTCAAACAGCCAGTTCCTCTGTTAGTCAAACACCAAGCCCTGCCCTCTGTTAGTCAAACAGCCAGTTCCTCTGTTAGTCAAACACCAAGCCCTGCCCTCTGTTAGTCAAACAGCCAGTTCCTCTGTTAGTCAAACACCAAGCCCTGCCCTCTGTTAGTCAAACAGCCAGTTCCTCTGTTAGTCAAACACCAAGCCCTGCCCTCTGTTAGTCAAACAGCCAGTTCCTCTGTTAGTCAAACACCAAGCCCTGCCCTCTGTTAGTCAAACAGCCAGTTCCTCTGTTAGTCAAACACCAAGCCCTGCCCTCTGTTAGTCAAACAGCCAGTTCCTCTGTTAGTCAAACACCAAGCCCTGCCATCTGTTAGTCAAACAGCTAGTTCCTCTGTTAGTCAAACACCAAGCCCTGCCATCTGTTAGTCAAACAGCCAGTTCCTCTGTTAGTCAAACACCAAGCCCTGCCATCTGTTAGTCAAACAGCCAGTTCCTCTGTTAGTCAAACACCAAGCCCTGCCCTCTGTTAGTCAAACAGCCAGTTCCTCTGTTAGTCAAACACCAAGCCCTGCCATTTGTTAGTCAAACAGCCAGTTCCTCTGTTAGTCAAACACCAAGCCCTGCCATCTGTTAGTCAAACAGCCAGTTCCTCTGTTAGTCAAACACCAAGCCCTGCCCTCTGTTAGTCAAACAGCCAGTTCCTCTGTTAGTCAAACACCAAGCCCTGCCATCTGTTAGTCAAACAGCAAGTTCCTCTGTTAGTCAAACAGCCAGTTCCTCTGTTAGTCAAACAGCCAGTTCCTCTGTTAGTCAAACAGCCAGTTCCTCTGTTAGTCAAACACCAAGCACTGCTATCTGTTAGTCAAACAGCCAGTTCCTCTGTTAGTCAAACACCAAGCCCTGCCATCTGTTAGTCAAACAGCCAGTTCCTCTGTTAGTCAAACAGCCAGTTCCTCTGTTAGTCAAACAGCCAGTTCCTCTGTTAGTCAAACACCAAGCCCTGCCCTCTGTTAGTCAAACAGCCAGTTCCTCTGTTAGTCAAACACCAAGCCCTGCCCTCTGTTAGTCAAACAGCCAGTTCCTCTGTTAGTCAAACACCAAGCCCTGCCCTCTGTTAGTCAAACACCAAGCCCTGCCCTCTGTTAGTCAAACAGCCAGTTCCTCTGTTAGTCAAACACCAAGCCCTGCCCTCTGTTAGTCAAACAGCCAGTTCCTCTGTTAGTCAAACAGCCAGTTCCTCTGTTAGTCAAACACCAAGCCCTGCCATCTGTTAGTCAAACAGCCAGTTCCTCTGTTAGTCAAACACCAAGCCCTGCCATCTGTTAGTCAAACAGCCAGTTCCTCTGTTAGTCAAACACCAAGCCCTGCCATCTGTTAGTCAAACAGCCAGTTCCTCTGTTAGTCAAACACCAAGCCCTGCCCTCTGTTAGTCAAACAGCCAGTTCCTCTGTTAGTCAAACAGCCCTGCCATCTGTTAGTCAAACAGCCAGTTCCTCTGTTAGTCAAACACCAAGCCCTGCCCTCTGTTAGTCAAACAGCCAGTTCCTCTGTTAGTCAAACACCAAGCCCTGCCATCTGTTAGTCAAACAGCCAGTTCCTCTGTTAGTCAAACAGCCAGTTCCTCTGTTAGTCAAACACCAAGCCCTGCCATCTGTTAGTCAAACAGCCAGTTCCTCTGTTAGTCAAACACCAAGCCCTGCCATCTGTTAGTCAAACAGCCAGTTCCTCTGTTAGTCAAACAGCCAGTTCCTCTGTTAGTCAAACACCAAGCCCTGCCATCTGTTAGTCAAACAGCCAGTTCCTCTGTTAGTCAAACAGCCAGTTCCTCTGTTAGTCAAACAGCCAGTTCCTCTGTTAGTCAAACAGCCAGTTCCTCTGTTAGTCAAACAGCCAGTTCCTCTGTTAGTCAAACACCAAGCCCTGCCATCTGTTAGTCAAACAGCCAGTTCCTCTGTTAGTCAAACAGCCAGTTCCTCTGTTAGTCAAACAGCCAGTTCCTCTGTTAGTCAAACAGCCAGTTCCTCTGTTAGTCAAACAGCCAGTTCCTCTGTTAGTCAAACACCAAGCCCTGCCCTCTGTTGGTCAAACAGCCAGTTCCTCTGTTAGTCAAACAGCCAGTTCCTCTGTTAGTCAAACAGCCAGTTCCTCTGTTAGTCAAACAGCCAGTGCCTCTGTTAGTCAAACACCAAGCCCTGCCCTCTGTTAGTCAAACAGCCAGTTCCTCTGTTAGTCAAACAGCGAGTTCCTCTGTTAGTCAAACACCAAGCCCTGCCATCTGTTAGTCAAACAGCCAGTTCCTCTGTTAGTCAAACAGCCAGTTCCTCTGTTAGTCAAACAGCCAGTTCCTCTGTTAGTCAAACACCAAGCCCTGCCATCTGTTAGTCAAACAGCCAGTTCCTCTGTTAGTCAAACAGCCAGTTCCCCTGTTAGTCAAACAGCCAGTTCCTCTGTTAGTCAAACAGCCAGTTCCTCTGTTAGTCAAACAGCCAGTTCCTCTGTTAGTCAAACAGCCAGTTCTCTGTTAGTCAAACACCAAGCCCTGCCATCTGTTAGTCAAACAGCCAGTTCCTCTGTTAGTCAAACAGCCAGTTCCTCTGTTAGTCAAACAGCCAGTTCCTCTGTTAGTCAAACAGCCAGTTCCTCTGTTAGTCAAACAGCCAGTTCCTCTGTTAGTCAAACAGCCAGTTCCTCTGTTAGTCAAACACCAAGCCCTGCCCTCTGTTAGTCAAACACCAAGCCTTGCCCTCTGTTAGTCAAACAGCCAGTTCCTCTGTTAGTCAAACAGCCAGTTCCTCTGTTAGTCAAACACCAAGCCCTGCCCTCTGTTAGTCAAACAGCCAGTTCCTCTGTTAGTCAAACACCAAGCCCTGCCCTCTGTTAGTCAAACAGCCAGTTCCTCTGTTAGTCAAACAGCCAGTTCCTCTGTTAGTCAAACAGCCAGTTCCTCTGTTAGTCAAACAGCCAGTTCCTCTGTTCGTCAAACACCAAGCCCTGCCCTCTGTTAGTCAAACACCAAGCCCCTCTGTTAGTCAAACAGCCAGTTCCTCTGTTAGTCAAACAGCCAGTTCCTCTGTTAGTCAAACAGCCAGTTCCTCTGTTAGTCAAACAGCCAGTTCCTCTGTTAGTCAAACAGCCAGTTCCTCTGTTAGTCAAACAGCCAGTTCCTCTGTTAGTCAAACAGCCAGTTCCTCTGTTAGTCAAATGCAGTCAATGGATGCAGTTAACAGCTGTTTCCAAACAAGAATTACGCAGCTTTCCACTTTGCTTCTTAATATGAATATAAATCCACGTTTTCTATATTACTCTTTTTAGTTGTGTGTAACTTGCTCTCTGCCAACGCTAGTCAGTTGGTTTTAGCAAGTTGCAAATGTGCAGCTTGTGTGGTAGCCCCTAATGCTAATCAGTAGCGTGTAAATCTTGCTAGAAAACCTTCGCTCTAATACAGGCTGGTACCAGAGGTGGAGTATATCAGCATCGTGCAACAAATTGTTCTTTATCAAAGAGGAAAAGGTGAAGAATATATATATATATATTTATTTTTATTTTATTTGTCTAAGTGTATCTACAGAGCTGCAAACTTTCAGGCATTGGTCGTGAGACACATATAATTGAGCCTCTTCTCACACCACAGCTCTTAGTGATTTGGAAAGTATTCAGACCCCTTGACTTTTTCCTAATTTTGTTAGGTCATAGCCTTATTCTAAAATGGATGAAATTGTTTTTTTCCCCTCCCCTCATAATTCTACACACAATACCCCATAATTACAAAGCAAAAACAGGTTTTTAGAAAATGATATCATATTTACATATGTATTCAGACCCTTTACTCAGTGCTTTGTTGAAGCACCTTTGGCAGCGATTACACCCTCGAGTCTTCTTGGGTATGACGCTACAAGCTTGGCAAACCTGTATTTGTGAAGTTTCTCCCATTCTTCTCTGCAGATCCTCTCAAGCTGTGTCAGGTTGGATGGGGAGCGTCGCTGCACAGCTATTTTCAGGTCTCTCCAGAGATGTTCGATTGGGTTCAAGTCATGGCTCTAGCCGGGCCACTCAAGTACATTCAGACTTGTGTACTTAGGATTGTTGTCCTGTTGGAAGGTGAACCTGCGGCCCAGTCTGAGGTCCTGAGCGCTCTGGAGCAGGTTTTCATCAAGGATCTCTCTGTACTTTGATCAGTTCATCACTCTCTCAATCCTGACTAGTCTCCCAGTCCCTGAAGCTGAAAAACATCCCCACAGCATGATGCTGCCACCACCATGCTTCACCGTAGGGATGGTGCCAGGTTTCCTCCAGACCTGACGCTTGGCATTTACGCCAAACAGTTAATTATTGGTTTCACCAGACCAGAGAATCTTGTTTCTCATGGTCTGAGAGTCCTTAGGGTGCCTTTTGGCCGACTCCACCGAGGAGTGGCTTCCATCTGGCCATTCTACCATAAAGGCCTCATTGGTAGAGTTCTGCAGAGATGGTTGTCCTTCTGGAAGGTTCTCCCATCTCCACAGAGGAACTCTGGAGCTCTGTCAGAGTGACCATTGAGTTCTTAGTCACCTCCCTGACCAAGGCCCTTTTCCCCCGATTTCTCAGTTTGTTCGTGTGGCCAGCTCTAAGAAGAGTCTTGGTGGTTCCAAACTTCTTTCATTTAAGAATGATGAAGGCCCATGTTTTCTTGGTGACCTTCAATATTGCAGAAATGTTTTGGTACCCTTCCCCAGATCTGTGCCTCGACACAATCCTGTCTCGATGCTCTATGGACAATTCCTTCGACCTGATGGCTTGGTTTATGATCTGACATAAACCTGTCAACTGTGGGAACTTATATAAACAGGAGTGTGCCTTTCCAAATCATGTCCAATCAATTGAATTTACCACAGGTTGACTCCAATCAAGTTGTAGAAACATCTCAAGGATGATCAATGGAAACAGAATGCAACTGATCTCAATTTTGAGTCTCATAGCAAAGGGTCTGAATACTTATGGAAGTAAGGTATTTCTGTTTTTTAGTTTTAATACATTTGCAAAAATTTCTAAAAACCTGTTTTCGCTTTGTCTTCATAGGGTATTGTGTGTAGATGGATGAGAAATCATTTTTATTTAATCGATTGTTGGAGAAAGCTGTAACATAATAAAATGTGTAAAAAGGGAAGTGGTCTGAATACTTTCAGAATGTCCTATTATCTCACGCATTGAAAATACTTCAATTTATCACCACGAGGGGAACCTCTTATTGTCCTGTCTTGCCACAGCACTGTGAACATTCGGCACATTGAATAATAGTACTGGTCTAGTTGTGTTAGGGATTAAGGGGATTGGATGCATGTTTTAAAGAAACGCACCTCAAGATTAGAGTGGAGCTGAATGGAGAGAGAGAGAACGTTCTCCGCTGAGTTTATGGAACTGTAAAAAAGAGGAGCACATTAGTTCAGTTTTATGTACAACGTTATCAACAACATGAGGTTGCTGTTTACTCCCCTCCCAATTGCAGAAGGCAGTCTTTTGACAGCATGTACTAAAGTCCATTTAATCCACACTTGCATTCGTCCCCTCGTTTGGTAATGGGCATAATGTTGTGACAACGAAAAGGCAGCAGACAGTCTTACATTATGTTTTAGCAGGGACATTTGAAATGGTGACCTGATTTGGAACTATGAAAATAATTTAGTCCAACAGATTGTGAACCCAAAAGTGTAAATTTGATTCTAGAGGGGGGACGATAAATAAATCAATAATTTGGTTAGGGAGTAGGGGAAGATGTATGTAATCTTGTCTTCAGGAGATTTTATTATTTATTTTGTTTATTTAGTCTGGTCAGTAGAACGATTCTCATTATGAACAATGGGCAAAAAATATTGGGTAATTACTGTGCTTGTCAGCAAGAACACTGCTGTTATTCCCCACACTTATTTTATTATTCCACTTAGTAATCACATATTTGAAGTCTGATACATGCCTACTTGTGTCTTTGGAAATTAATTATCAGACTATATGTTTTTGCAGCCATTCATGGACAGTTTTTAACAAGCAAAACAACTAAGCATTAGATATTAAATGCTCCAGGAATAAAATATTTTTGTTGTTGTTGACATTTTACTATTGTGCACATGCTAGACAGAAATGGTAGGGGACTCACAACTCATAAATACATCATATTGTCTATGTAAAGTAAGATGATGGCCAGGATCTTAAACCACCTGAATATTGATATTCATTAGATTTTTGTTGAAGGTTGGGTGATTTTGAGAAATGAATTGTTATAACAAGACCATTTTCAAACGCCCATCACCTGGGAAACATACCTCAGGGGTGGCCAACCCTCCTGGAGAGCAAGCAGGATTTTCTTCCAGCCCTATTTTAAAGAGATAGCTCACCCAGTCCATGGACAAGGAGACTGAACTCTATGACTTGGTTAGTCACTGCAAAATAGCTTGAAAAAAGTAACCGTCTAGGGGTTGTGCCAGGGGCAATGAAATTCAAATCTCACTCCAAGCTTTCTTCAAATGTTGGCAGCCCTGGGTTACCTGTCACGTGTTCTCCCTCTCCGGCCTCTAGGTCACCAGACCGTTAAGGCGCACACCTGTCACCAGCGTTACGCACATCAGCACCTCATGACACTCACCTGGACTCCATCACCTCCTAGATTACCTGCCCTTTTATGTGTCCCTCCCTTTGGTTTCTTCCCCAGTCGTCATTGTTTCTGTATCATGTTGGTGCGCTGTTCGTGGTTATTGTTGTGTTCGTTTATTTATTGAATCTATTCACTCCCTGAACTTTGCTTCCCGACTCTCAGCGTACATCGTTACATTACCTATCTATTTAAATCTAAGGGTCCCACGGGAAACCTTAACCAACACTTTGGATCCTACTCTGTTACAGCCATCTCCTGTCATTTTACATTAGTTGTCATGCCAAACAAAACTGCATTCCAAATGCCCACTTTATTCCAACCATAAAAATGCACTGATCATTCATTCTCTATAATCTAACAGTTTAACCAAGTGTTTTGATCAGTAACTACAGGTAAAATCCCAATATCTGGAGAAAAAAATGTTTTTACCATATCGTGGAGCTTTAACACATGCACACACGTGTATTGTTTGTGACGGGAGCTTGTGAGCAATCTTCTCTTTTGGATTCAGTGTGGTTCTCATTCGAGGGGGTGGAATTAAACCTGACTATAACTTAATCCCTGTGTAATTCCCTCTGTCCCATTTTATGGAGCCGGGAGGGGTGAGGTGACTACCCCAGCAGTGAATGCGGAACTGCACACAAAGAGAGACCAAACTGGCCCATACAAATGCCCAGTAGTGGCCTGACGCACCAGAAAATCAGTCTTCAACACCCTAGCTGGACTTTGGATGATGTTCATATCAAATTGTGATCAAGGTAATTGTTTACAGGGTCTTTGTTTGTCATTTGAATTACAGCAAAAATGATCTTATCCTCTGTTATCCCCCTTAAAACTCTCCTAAATCGTCCAGTTATGTCACGCTAAACCCGGTTGAAACAGTCGCCAATCGAACTAGCGCTAATCAGCTTATCCCACTGTAAATAGGCAAATCATATTTGATGATTCATTGACCCCCTTGGTTGTGCTGCCAAGAGGCCTTGTACACACAGAAGAAAAACTTCCCATCAGCTCAAATGTCAAAAAATGATTTGGAAATAAATAGTGAAATAGTTTGCTTCTCATACATGTTCCTGAATATGACAAATTGTTTTGGCGGAAACGGGGACTTGCAAATCCACCAGACTATTTTTGCAAACACGCACTCCATTGTAATTGAAGTCCTGTAGCCAGGGAAGTTCCTTTTCCAGCCCTAATTTGTTCTCTTAACAGTATTGATTTTCATTCGTCCAATAAAACGCTGCGAAATCATATTTACAAAAAAATTAGATTTGCTCTTAGAGGGGAGAACGAACGGGAGTGATTATTCAATATTAAGCATTAGACGTGCCGAGATGTTTCGCTGCTATTATAACGTTCATAATATTAGCTGCTGATGCAAGTAATGGGCTGTCACTCATGTGGTAAGGCCGGGAGAGAGTGTTATGCCACTGAAGCATGTTTGAACTAAAGTGGCAAACGGAGGAAGTAAAATCCATTATGTTTCTGTACGACCAGTGAAATTGGCTCAGCACTTTTCGGTTTTATGACCACAGGGTGTTTATTCCTCCTCATTTTCTGTGATGTCATTCTCCTCTCCTAGACTTTCTGCTTGAAGACCTTCTATCTTCTTCTTCTTCCCTTTTTATTTCTCTCTCGCCATCGATTGAAACTTACTCCACCAGCGGGACCTTTTTATCAACTTGGTTGGATGCTTGACACTAGGGGAACAGAAATTGCCCGTCAAAAATAACCTTCAATTTGCAGATTCTTGGACCTCCTCAGGCCTAAGACCACATTTGACATCCCTCCCTTCTTTACACCACACACACACACACACACACACACACACACACACACACACACACACACACACACACACACACACACACACACACACATGCATCCCCCTCCCCAGTGGTGCCAGTTAGTGAAAGGGTCACATTCGTTAAGCATAATCTGTGTGGTAATTACACCCAGAGGACGCTTCCATTCTGGCTGGCTGGAGGCCATCTACCCTTCTCTCGTGTCGCTCTCCTACTCCTCTGTTTGTTGAGCTGCTCAGCCAGAACAGAGCAGCCTTTTAAAGAACTGTTGACGTCTGGTTGTCTTTTTGCACCAGGGATCAGCTTATCTTGGCACTTTCTCCCCAGAGTTGGTAGAAAATTAGATGATTACAAAGTTTTGGCAAAGGTACACCTTGTTTCGACCAGGCAACACATGTACTGAAGATGTGACTCCACTCAGGGCCTGCAGTCAAGACATGATGAAAACCCTATCCACCGGATGTGTACCAAACTCACTAAAAGTGGCAATAATAAAGCCTCTCTTGAAAAAGCCAAACCTAGACCCAGAAAATATAAAAATTACCATTCCTCTCCCAAAAAATTTGAAAAGCTGTTGCACGGCAACTCATTGCTTTCCTGAAGACTAACAATGTATACGAAAATCTTCAGTCTGGTTTTAGACCCCATCATAGCACTGAGACGGCACTCGTGAAGGTGGTAAATTACCTTTTAATGGCGTCAGACCAAGGCTCCGCATCTGTCCTCGTGCTCCTAGACCTTAGTGCTGCTTTTGATACCATCGATCACCACATTCTTTTGGAGAGATTGGAAACCCAAATTGGTCTTACAAGGACAAGTTTAGACCTGGTTTAGATCTTATCTGTTGGAAAGATATCAGTTTGTCTCTATGGATGGTTTGTCCTCTGACAAATCAACTGTACATTTCGGTGTTCCTCATGGTTCCATTTTAGGACCTCTATTGTTTTCACTATATATGCGGATGATACACAGCTGTTCATATCGATGAAACATGGTGAAGCCCCAAAATTGCCCTCCCTGGAAGCCTGTTTTTTAGACATAAGGAAGTGGATGGCAGCACATGTTTTACTTTTAAACTCAGACAAAACAGAGATGCTAGTTCTAGGTCCCAAGAAACAAAGAGATCTTCTGTTGGATCTGACAATGATTCTTGATAGTCGTACAGTCGTCTCAAATAAAACTGTAAAGAACCGTGGCGTTACTCTGGACCCTGATATTTCTTTTGACGAACATATCAAGACTTTTTCAAGGACAGCTTTTTTCCACGTAACATTGCAAAAATCAGAAACTTTCTGTCCAAAAATGATGCAGAAAAATGTATCCATGCTTTTGTCACTTCTTGATTGGACTACTGCAATGCTCTACTTTCCGGCTACTCGGGTAAAGCACTAAATAAAATCCAGTTAGTGCTTAACACGGCTGCTAGAATCTTGACTAGAACCAAAATATTTGATCATATTACTCCAGTGCTAGCCTCTACACTGACTTCCTGTTAAGGCAAGGGCTGATTTCAAGGTTTTACTACAAAGCATGACATGAGCTTGCTCCTACCTATCTTTCCGATTTGGTCCTGCCGTACATACCTACACATACGCTATGGTCACAAGACGCAGGCCTCCTTATTGTCCCTATAATTTCTAAACAAACAGCTGGAGGCAGGGCTTTCTCCTATAGAGCTCAATTTTTAAGGAATGGTCTGCCTATCCATGTGAGAGACGCAGACTCGGTCTCGACCTTTAAGTCTTTATTGAAGACTCAGTAATTGAGTGTAGTCTGGCCCAGGGACGTGAAGGTGAACGAAAAGGCACTGGAGCGACGAACCACCCTTGCTGTCTCTGCCTGGCCGGTTCCCCTCTCTCCACTGGGATTCTCTGCCTCTAACCCTATTATGGGGGCTGAGTCACTGGCTTACTGGTGCTCATCCATGCTGTCCCTAGGAGGGGTGCGTCACTTGAGTGGATTGAGTCTCTGAAGTGATCTTCCTGTCCGGGTTGGCGTGGGCTATAATCGGCCTTGTCTCAGGGTTGTAGGTTGGTGGTTGAAGATATCCCTCTAGTGGTGTGGGGGCTGTGCTTTGGCAAAGTGGGTGGGGTTATATCCTGCCTAGTTGGCCCTGTCTGGGGGTATAGTCTAACGGGGCCACAGTGTCTCCTGACCCCTCATGTCTCAGCCTCCAGTAATTATGCTGCAATTGTTCATGTATCGGGGGGCTAGGGTCAGTCTGTTATATCTGGAGTATTGCTCCTGGCTTATCCGGTGTCCTGTGTGAATTTAAGTATACTCCCTCTAATTCTCTCTCTCTCTTCTCTCTTCTCTCTGAGGACCTGAGCCCTAGGACCATGCCACGGGACTACCTGGCCGGATGACTCCTTGCTGCCCCCAGTCCACCTGGTCATGCTGCTGCTCCAGTTTCAACTGTTCTGCCTGCCGCTATGGAACCTTGACCTGTTCACCGGACATGCTACCTTGTCCCGGACCTGCTGTTTTCAACTCTCTCTACCTCACCTGCTGTCTCTAACTCTGAATGATCGGCTATGAAAAGCCAACTGACATTTACTCTTGAGGGGCTGACCTGTTGCACCCTCTACAACAACTGTGATTATTATTATTTGACTCTGCTGGTCATCTATGAACGTTTGAACATCTTGGACATGTTCTGTTATAATCTCCACCCGGCACAGCCATTAGAGGACTGGCCACCCCTCAGAGCCTGGTTCCTCTCTAGGTTTCTTCCTAGGGACCTGCCTTTCTTGGGCGCTTTTCCTTGCCACTGTGCTTCTACATCTGCATTGCTTACTGTTTGGGGGGTTTTAGGCTGGGTTTCTGTACAGCACTTTGAGACATCAGCTGATGTAAGAAGAGCTTTATAAATACATTTGATTTGATTTGATAGAACCCATTGCCCTTTATGGTTGTGAGGTCTGGGATCCGCTCACCAACCAAGAATGAGACATCGGCTGATGTAGAAAGGGCTTTATAAATACATTTGATTGATTGATTGTGATCATCATATTCCTCCCTCTGAAAGTATGCATGCTGTCATTACATGAAGTTTTCACACACTCATTTCTTTCATTCCTTTGAGATGATTGAGCAGTACAGTGAGGCTTTACCTGCATGGCTCTAGGCGCCCGTCTTTCCTTAACCAGCTATTCAACAGCAGCCCTTCTCCCCGGTTGAACCCTCCACTCGCTCTTTTATCCTTCAGAAGTACTGCAAGAAAAACATTGGGGCATTATTGACCTCCTGGATGACATGTCATCGACTGAATCATTCTCCATTAGTCAGAGTACCTTTAAGCATGTCTCAGAATAAGCACCCACTCTGAGGTGTGAGCTGTCATTTGTAGACACACAGTACGTCGGTCACTAACTTGGGGAATGATGGGACGGGGGCGGTGTTGACCTTCGGATCAGTGGGACGGGGGCGGTGTTGACCTCGGTGCTCAACACTACATTGTGATTGAACCAGGAAGGATTGCTCATCCACTCTTTATTTATAGACACTGGCCCCTTCCTCCCTGACCCCTCCCTCTCTGACCCCTTCCTCCCTGACCCCTCCGTCCCTTCCTTCCTGACCCGTTCACTCCCTTCCTCCCTGACCCCTCCATTCCTTCCGCACTGACCCCTCCCTCCCTTCCTCCCTGACCCCTCCCTCTCTGACCCCTCCCTCCCTTCCTCCCTGACCTCTCTGTCCCTTCCTCCCTGACCCCTTCACTCCCTTCCTCCCTGACCCCTCCCTCCTTTCCTTCTCAGCCTGTTCCTTCCGTTGATGTATTCAGTGTTCCCAAGACTTCGATCTGAGAGCGTAGAAGAAGGGAATAAAAGAAGCGGGTCTTTTACAGTACCTCACTTTTACAGTACCTCACTTTTACAGTACGTCACTTTTACAGTACCTCACTTTTACAGTACCTCACTTTTGATGTTTTTTTCCATCTTCCCACTATGGGTGGCCATGTTATTCTCTCTTTCAGTCTCTTGTTTGTCTTGCAAATTCCCTCATCTTTTCTAACACGGTTGAGGTACAGCTGACATTTGCATCTGGAAACCACGCAATCGAACGAATGAAAAAATAAAATTCAAACAGAAGCAGCCGCGTTCCTCTTGTGAATTACAGCAGTCCTGTAATTACGCCGTCATGAGAACTGTAATACTATTGAAAGTGAAGGGTGGCTGATTGCCCAACGTTGTACTGGAGATGCTGAATGGCAATTCCCTTCTCAGTATGGGTTTGTTCTTGATGTTTCAATTATTATTTTCTTTGGATTTCAAGATCTCCTTCCCTTCTTTGTGCTCACTGCCTCAGATGTTGTCCTTTGTTTTCATAGACGGATGTCAGAGTGATTTTTATAGTTTCTTATACAGTATGCATAGACCAGGAATGGTGAACTTTGATGGGGTGGAGGGGACACAAAAAAATCTGTATTCGTGAAGGGCCGCAGTTGCGCACAGTTAAGAGTTCATTTCATGCAATTCTTCACATTTTTCCATGGGGAGGAGAGAAGATTTTACAATTTTATAACAAATGTCATGCAATTCTGCTCATGAGCTGATTTACAGCAAGTTTCGGAGGAAATTCTAAATGGGGAATTGGGCCGCCAGTTGCCCATCCCTGTCCTAGACTGTGTTTTCCACCAGTTACCCATCCCTGTCCTAGACTGTGTTTTCCACCAGTTACCCATCCCTGTCCTAGTAGACTGTGTTTTCCACCAGTTACCCATCCCTGTCCTAGACTGTGTTTTCCACCAGTTACCCATCCCTGTCCTAGACTGTGTCTTCCACCAGTTACCCATCCCTGTCCTAGACTGTGTTTTCCACCAGTTACCCATCCCTGTCCTAGTAGACTGTGTTTTCCACCAGTTACCCATCCCTGTCCTAGACTGTGTTTTCCACCAGTTACCCATCCCTGTCCTAGACTGTGTTTTCCACCAGTTACCCATCCCTGTCCTAGACTGTGTTTTCCACCAGTTACCCATCCCTGTCCTAGACTGTGTTTTCCACCAGTTACCCATCCCTGTCCTAGACTGTATTTTCCACCAGTTACCCATCCCTGTCCTAGACTGTGTTTTCCACCAGTTGCCCATCCCTGTCCTAGACTGTGTTTTCCACCAGTTGCCCATCCCTGTCCTAGACTGTGTTTTCCACCAGTTGCCCATCCCTGTCCTAGACTGTGTTTTCCAGTTTCCCATCCCTGACTGTGTTTTCCACCAGTTACCCATCCCTGTCCTAGAGACTGTGTTTTCCACCAGTTACCCATCCCTGTCCTAGACTGTGTTTTCCACCAGTTACCCATCCCTGTCCTAGACTGTGTTTTCCACCAGTTACCCATCCCTGTCCTAGACTGTGTTTTCCACCAGTTACCCATCCCTGTCCTAGACTGTGTTTTCCACCAGTTACCCATCCCTGTCCTAGACTGTATTTTCCACCAGTTACCCATCCCTGTCCTAGTAGACTGTGTTTTCCACCAGTTACCCATCCCTGTCCTAGACTGTGTTTTCCACCAGTTACCCATCCCTGTCCTAGACTGTGTTTTCCACCAGATCCCTGTCCTAGACTTTTTTCCACCAGTTACCCATCCCTGTCCTAGAGACTGTGTTTTCCACCAGTTACCCATCCCTGTCCTAGTAGACTGTGTTTTCCACCAGTTACCCATCCCTGTCCTAGACTGTGTTTTCCACCAGTTACCCATCCCTGTCCTAGACTGTGTTTTCCACCAGTTACCCATCCCTGTCCTAGACTGTGTTTTCCACCAGTTACCCATCCCTGTCCTAGACTGTGTTTTCCACCAGTTACCCATCCCTGTCCTAGACTGTGTTTTCCACCAGTTACCCATCCCTGTCCTAGACTGTGTTTTCCACCAGTTACCCATCCCTGTCCTAGACTGTGTTTTCCACCAGTTACCCATCCCTGTCCTAGACTGTGTTTTCCACCAGTTACCCATCCCTGTCCTAGTAGACTGTGTTTTCCACCAGTTACCCATCCCTGTCCTAGACTGTGTTTTCCATCAGTTACCCATCCCTGTCCTAGACTGTGTTTTCCACCAGTTACCCATCCCTGTCCTAGACTGTGTTTTCCACCAGTTGCCCATCCCTGTCCTAGACTGTGTTTTCCACCAGTTGCCCATCCCTGTCCTAGACTGTGTTTTCCACCAGTTGCCCATCCCTGTCCTAGACTGTGTTTTCCACCAGTTTCCCATCCCTGTCCTAGACTGTGTTTTCCACCAGTTGCCCATCCCTGTCCTAGACTGTGTTTTCCACCAGTTGCCCATCCCTGTCCTAGACTGTGTTTTCCACCAGTTACCCATCCCTGTCCTAGACTGTGTTTTCCACCAGTTACCCATCCCTGTCCTAGACTGTGTTTTCCACCAGTTGCCCATCCCTGTCCTAGACTGTGTTTTCCACCAGTTGCCCATCCCTGTCCTAGACTGTGTTTTCCACCAGTTGCCCATCCCTGTCCTAGACTGTGTTTTCCACCAGTTGCCCATCCCTGTCCTAGACTGTGTTTTCCACCAGTTTCCCATCCCTGTCCTAGACTGTGTTTTCCACCAGTTGCCCATCCCTGTCCTAGACTGTGTTTTCCACCAGTTACCCTCCCTGTCCTAGACTGTGTTTTCCATCAGTTACCCATCCCTGTCCTTGACTGTGTTTTCCACCAGTTACCCATCCCTGTCCTAGACTGTGTTTTCCACCAGTTGCCCATCCCTGTCCTAGACTGTGTTTTCCACCAGTTGCCCATCCCTGTCCTAGACTGTGTTTTCCACCAGTTACCCATCCCTGTCCTAGACTGTGTTTTTCACGAGTTACCCATCCCTGTCCTAGACTGTGTTTTCCACCAGTTACCCATCCCTGTCCTAGACTGTGTTTTCCACCATTTGCCCATCCCTGTCCCAGACTGTGTTTTCCACCAGTTTTCCAAAAGTACTTCCGGGTTGGAGCGAGCGGTCGCATCGGCACTTCGCTCCGCAGGTAGTATAACTTTTTCATTACATTTCATTATAGTACAACGGTTTGATTTGTCTAATCTTAGCAATTTCTTCTTAGCTAGCTACATAGCCGTCCTTGTATCAAAGATAATTGCATAATTATCGTATTTCGTCGTCCTAACGTAGTCTTCACTTCACCAGTTAGCCAGCTAGCAAACCCCCACCGATTAGCAGCACTGTAGTAACTATTACACTCAACTGAACGACTTGATTAGTGTAGTGTTAGCTAGCTACATAGCTGTCTTTGCTGTCTTCGTATCCTAGATAATTGTGTAGTTTAGAGTGTGTAGTCTTAGAGTGATTATCTTAATTTACCGAGGTTAGCTAGCCAGCTATTTGTCGTCCTTAAAGTAGGAGACTCTGCTAGCTAGCTAACAGCTAACAGCTAACAGCTAGCCAACGTCTACTGAATAGAACTCAACAACCCGGTCGCATTCACAGGTAGTATCACATTTTCATTTCATTTCATTACAGCACAACGGTTTGATTTGTTTGATCGTAGCTAGCTACATAGCTAGCTACATAGCCGTCTTTGTATCAAAGATAATTGTGTAGTCTAGAGCGATTTTCTAGGTTAGCTAGCCAGCTATTGTCGTTTTTTTAACGCAACGTAACGTAAACAACACTGCTAGCTAGCCAGCTAGCCCCCGAATAGCAGCACTGCAGAAACTATTACACTCAACGGAACGACTTGATTAGTGTAGTGTCAACAACGCAGCCACTGCCAGCTAGCCTACTTCAGCAGTACTGTATCATTTTAATAATTTTTGTCAATAAGATTCTTGCTACGTAAGCTTAACTTTCTGAACATTCGAGACGTGTAGTCCACTTGTCATTCCAATCTCCTTTGCATTAGCGTAGCCTCTTCTGTAGCCTGTCAACTATGTGTCTGTCTATCCCTGTTCTCTCCTCTCTGCACAGACCATACAAACGCTCCACACCGCGTGGCCGCGGCCACCCTAATCTGGTGGTCCCAGCGCGCACGACCAACGTGGAGTTCCAGGTCTCCGGTAGCCTCTGGAACTGCCGATCTGCGGCCAACAAGGCAGAGTTCATCTCAGCCTATGCCTCCCTCCAGTCCCTCGACTTCTTGGCACTGACGAAAACATGGATCACCACAGACAACACTGCTACTCCTACTGCTCTCTCTTCGTCCGCCCACGTGTTCTCGCACACCCGAGAGCTTCTGGTCAGCGGGGTGGTGGCACCGGGATCCTCATCTCTCCCAAGTGGTCATTCTCTCTTTCTCCCCTTACCCATCTGTCTATCGCCTCCTTTGAATTCCATGCTGTCACAGTTACCAGCCCTTTCAAGCTTAACATCCTTATCATTTATCGCCCTCCAGGTTCCCTCGGAGAGTTCATCAATGAGCTTGATACCTTGATAAGCTCCTTTCCTGAGGACGGCTCACCTCTCACAGTGCTGGGCGACTTTAACCTCCCCACGTCTACCTTTGACTCATTCCTCTCTGCCTCCTTCTTTCCACTCCTCTCCTCTTTTGACCTCACCCTCTCACCTTCCCCCCCTACTCACAAGGCAGGCAATACGCTCGACCTCATCTTTACTAGATGCTGTTCTTCCACTAACCTCATTGCAACTCCCCTCCAAGTCTCTGACCACTACCTTGTATCCTTTTCCCTCTCGCTCTCATCTAACACCTCCCACACTGCCCATACTCGGATGGTATCGCGCCGTCCCAACCTTCGCTCTCTCTCCCCCGCTACTCTCTCCTCTTCCATCCTATCATCTCTTCCCTCTGCTCAAACCTTCTCCAACCTATCTCCTGATTCTGCCTCCTCAATCCTCCTCTCCTCCCTTTCTGCATCCTTTGACTCTCTATGTCCCCTATCCTCCAGGCAGGCTCGGTCCTCCCCTCCCGCCCCGTGGCTCGACGACTCATTGCGAGCTCACAGAACAGGGCTCCGGGCAGCCGAGCGGAAATGGAGGAAAACTCGCCTCCCTGCGGACCTGGCATCCTTTCACTCCCTCCTCTCTACATTTTCCTCCTCTGTCTCTGCTGCTAAAGCCATTTTCTACCACTCTAAATTCCAAGCATCTGCCTCTAACCCTAGGAAGCTCTTTGCCACCTTCTCCTCCCTCCTGAATCCTCCTCCCCCTCCCCCCTCCTCCCTCTCTGCAGATGACTTCGTCAACCACTTTGAAAAGAAGGTCGACGACATCCGATCCTCGTTTGCTAAGTCAAACGGCACCGCTGGTTCTGCTCACACTGCCCTACCCTGTGCTCTGACCTCTTTCTCCCCTCTCTCTCCAGAAGAAATCTTGCGTCTTATGACGGCCGGCCGCCCAACAACCTGCCCGCTTGACCCTATCCCCTCCTCTCTTCTCCAGACCTTTTCCGGAGACCTTCTCCCTTACCTCACCTCGCTCATCAACTCATCCCTGACCGCTGGCTACGTCCCTTCCGTCTTCAAGAGAGCGAGAGTTGCACCCCTTCTGAAAAAACCTACACTCGATCCCTCCGATGTCAACAACTACAGACCAGTATCCCTTCTTTCTTTTCTCTCCAAAACTCTTGAACGTGCCGTCCTTGGCCAGCTCTCCCGCTATCTCTCTCTGAATGACCTTCTCGATCCAAATGAGTCAGGTTTCAAGACTAGTCATTCAACTGAGACTGCTCTTCTCTGTATCACGGAGGCGCTCCGCACCGCTAAAGCTAACTCTCTCTCCTCTGCTCTCATCCTTCTAGACCTATCGGCTGCCTTCGATACTGTGAACCATCAGATCCTCCTCTCCACCCTCTCCGAGTTGGGCATCTCCGGCGCGGCCCACGCTTGGATTGCGTCCTACCTGACAGGTCGTTCCTACCAGGTGGCGTGGCGAGAATCTGTCTCCTCACCACGCGCTCTCACCACTGGTGTCCCCCAGGGCTCTGTTCTAGGCCCTCTCCTATTCTCGCTATACACCAAGTCACTTGGCTCTGTCATAACCTCACATGGTCTCTCCTATCATTGCTATGCAGATGACACACAATTAATCTTCTCCTTTCCCCCTTCTGTTGACCAGGTGGCGAATCGCATCTCTGCATGTCTGGCAGACATATCAGTGTGGATGACGGATCACCACCTCAAGCTGAACCTCGACAAGACGGAGCTGCTCTTCCTCCCGGGGAAGGACTGCCCGTTCCATGATCTCGCCATCACGGTTGACAACTCCATTGTGTCCTCCTCCCAGAGCGCTAAGAACCTTGGCGTGATCCTGGACAACACCCTGTCGTTCTCAACTAACATCAAGGCGGTGGCCCGTTCCTGTAGGTTCATGCTCTACAACATCCGCAGAGTTCGACCCTGCCTCACACAGGAAGCGGCGCAGGTCCTAATCCAGGCACTTGTCATCTCCCGTCTGGATTACTGCAACTCGCTGTTGGCTGGGCTCCCTGCCTGTGCCATTAAACCCCTACAACTCATCCAGAACGCCGCAGCCCGTCTGGTGTTCAACCTTCCCAAGTTCTTCCACGTCACCCCGCTCCTCCGCTCTCTCCACTGGCTTCCAGTTGAAGCTCGCATCCGCTACAAGACCATGGTGCTTGCCTACGGAGCTGTGAGGGGAACGGCACCTCAGTACCTTCAGGCTCTGATCAGGCCCTACACCCAAACAAGGGCACTGCGTTCATCCACCTCTGGCCTGCTCGCCTCCCTACCACTGAGGAAGTACAGTTCCCGCTCAGCCCAGTCAAAACTGTTCGCTGCTCTGGCCCCCCAATGGTGGAACAAACTCCCTCACGACGCCAGGACAGCGGAGTCAATCACCACCTTCCGGAGACACCTGAAACCCCACCTCTTTAAGGAATACCTAGGATAGGATAAGTAATCCTTCTCACCCCCCCCCCCTTTAAGATTTAGATGCACTATTGTAAAGTGACTGTTCTACTGGATGTCATAAGGTGAATGCACCAATTTGTAAGTCGCTCTGGATAGGAGCGTCTGCTAAATGACTTAAATGTAATGTAAATGTTACCCATCCCTGTCCTAGACTGTGTTTTCCACCAGTTACCCATCCCTGTCCTAGACTGTGTTTTCCATCAGTTTCCCATCCCTGTCCTAGACTGTGTTTTCCACCATTTGCCCATCCCTGTCCCAGACTGTGTTTTCCACCAGTTACCCATCCCTGTCCTAGACTGTGTTTTCCACCAGTTACCCATCCCTGTCCTAGACTGTGTTTTCCACCAGTTACCCATCCCTGTCCTAGACTGTGTTTTCCACCAGTTACCCATCCCTGTCCTAGACTGTGTTTTCCACCAGTTACCCATCCCTGTCCTAGACTGTGTTTTCCACCAGTTGCCCATCCCTGTCCTAGACTGTGTTTTCCACCAGTTACCCATCCCTGTCCTAGACTGTGTTTTCCACCAGTTGCCCATCCCTGTCCTAGACTGTGTTTTCCACCAGTTTCCCATCCCTGTCCTAGACTGTGTTTTCCACCAGTTACCCATCCCTGTCCTAGTAGACTGTGTTTTCCACCAGTTACCCATCCCTGTCCTAGACTGTGTTTTCCACCAGTTACCCATCCCTGTCCTAGACTGTGTTTTCCACCAGTTTTCCCTGTCCTAGACTGTGTTTCCACCAGTTGCCCATCCCTGTCCTAGACTGTGTTTTCCACCAGTTGCCCATCCCTGTCCTAGACTGTGTTTTCCACCAGTTGCCCATCCCTGTCCTAGACTGTGTTTTCCACCAGTTGCCCATCCCTGTCCCAGACTGTGTTTTCCACCAGTTACCCATCCCTGTCCTAGACTGTGTTTTCCACCAGTTGCCCATCCCTGTCCCAGACTGTGTTTTCCACCAGTTACCCATCCCTGTCCTAGACTGTGTTTTCCACCAGTTGCCCATCCCTGTCCCAGACTGTGTTTTCCACCAGTTACCCATCCCTGTCCTAGACTGTGTTTTCCACCAGTTGCCCATCCCTGTCCTAGACTGTGTTTTCCACCAGTTGCCCATCCCTGTCCTAGACTGTGTTTTCCACCAGTTGCCCATCCCTGTCCCAGACTGTGTTTTCCACCAGTTACCCATCCCTGTCCTAGACTGTGTTTTCCACCAGTTGCCCATCCCTGTCCTAGACTGTGTTTTCCACCAGTTACCCATCCCTGTCCTAGACTGTGTTTTCCACCAGTTGCCCATCCGTATTACTATGTATCTGCAAAAAATACACTTTGACAGGAAGTTTGAATTTTTAACGCAGTTTCTTTTCCATTTCAGAAACAGTAATGCCCAGTAGGTTATTTCAGTCTCAGCATGTAGATGCTTTTCACTCTGCATCTGATACTTACAGTATAGGACAACAGTAAATGCCCTGCTTTGTGCATTACTCTCCACTCCAACTACCCATTGATTCAATGTCCTGCAGGTTGGGTAAGGGTGTCAGGTGACGTGATTAGACAATCCCCAGCCAACCCCACCAATATATATCCAACCCCTTCCTATCCAATCCCCATGTATCCAATCCCCTTGAATCCAACACCCTTGAATCCAACACCCTTGAATCCAACACCCTTGAATCCAACTCCCTTGTATCCAACCCCCTTGAATCGACCCCCTTGTATACAACCCCCTTCGATCCAACCCCCTTGTATCCAACCCCCTTGCCCCCCACATCCATTGTTTCTTGTCAGTCTTAGCTGCATGTCAGCTATAGCTGTGCACTACCTTTGTTTTTATACTCCTCACTACCTCTCTCTACACTACTGCATAAAAGGAGAGGGGGGCACTCAAATATCCCCTCTTTCAGTTCAACCTGACTATAGAATGAAAAGTAATGCATTTTTCCTGAGGACGACAGGGAAAACACTTGTCTTTGTCAATACCATTGCTTTGCATTGTCATTCTTTCATCCTCTGCAGTCCTATAACCACTCCTGTATACCTCCAATAGATGCCTTCTCCTTGACTGAATATCCTCAGCCCTTTTGGGTGCTATGAGAGCTTAGGGTACCCAGAATACACAGTGCTTCAGTACCGGTGGAGAACCCTGCATGTGGAAACGCTCTAGAAAGCTCCTGTGGTACTCTCGATGTTATCATTAGTACCTGGAGAGTAGGAGTCATTTGTCTCCTTAAAAAGATTACGTCTCTCCTATGGACACAAATTACACAGCAGATAAAAGTCATCACTTCTGCATATGGAGGGATGAACAGAGGAGTGCGAGGGGCGGAGGGAGGACATAAACTTCTCAGTGGACCGATTTTCTCTCTCTTTTTCCACAATCATTTATTTACTCTGCTTTGTGCCATTGCTCCTGGAAGTGTCCATTCAGCAGGAGCCATGAAAGCAGGGTGGGGGTGGGGGGTCTTCCTGCTTCTCCACTCCTCAGTTGAAAGATACAAGGCAGGCAGGAAGGAAATGAATGGTGTGTGTACATACTGAACATACCCTCTGACTTACACACAGCACAGCCAGAAGGGGTGAAAAAAATGCAATTGAAGCTACTTTTGGCCTCATGGATTAGGGGTTGCCTATAACGATGCTGTCCATGTTTTATTGACAAGCCAAAGCCATGCATTCTGGGGCATTAATTATGACTAGGTTCTCTACCCAGTATACAGTACTATAGTGTACTGCTGATGATCAGCCCACTCTTACAACATGGTGCAGCATGGACCAAGTCTCCTGACATAACATTGCAATCCTATAGCATTCCATCCTGTCAGTGTCCTATCACCCACATTGTGTATTGCGGCCAGTTGTTGCTAACCCAAACTGACAAATGGGAGGAGGGCAAGTTGTTTTACACTACTAAGAAAATGAGTCCTATCATCCAAGCCTTGGGTCTGAATGAAGATAAAATGATCCAATCTATGGTAGCGACATTATAGAACCATGTGCTCTACTGATGTGAGTGTTTTAGGTGTTGCTATGGATTTTGCTATGGGTGTTGCTATGGATTGTTGCTATGGATTTTGCTATTGATTTTGCTATGGGTTTTGCTATGGGTGTTGCTATAGATTGTATTACAGTACTCAGGCCAATGTCGCTCGCCCAGGTTATGTGACAGAATTTCTATGTGAATAGAGAAAGATTTGTAAAGCAAGGCTATCCGACCATTCACACCATATCACTAGATTCAGAAAGTATGATTGAGGTTTTGTGGGATGCTCCATTTTAAGCCTCATAGCAAATTAAATGACTGTACTGTACCTCCAGAATTCATTGAGTCAAGGCCTGGCTGGATTGGGAGCCTTGGCTATTCTCATTAGTTCCATTCATTACCCATTTGAGTCAAGTCTAATGCATCCTACCCTCTCCCCTCCATAGTAATCCTCAGATTGGATTTGAGTGATCAGTAGGCTGCAGTGCACTCTGGGACAGATGGAGCATATTGAGCCTCTCAACAACATAGTTTTGACTGGTCTGTCAAGGGAGGAGAATCTTTTTTTTGCTTTTTTTAGTCAAAATTCTGGGAATGGAAATGACCCATGATTCCTGGCTAACACCAAACTTAAAGTCCTCCTGGCTTTAGAGTCTAGAGAGGGTGTTTGATGTTGTCAGCACAATGTGTTGATAATGATGTGGGCTATGCTCCCGAGGGGCGCAGCTGCATCTCAGCGCAAGGGGCATCACTGCAGTCCCTGGTTCGAATCCAGGCTGCATCACATCTGGCCGTGTATTGGGAGTCTCATAGGGCGGCGCACAATTGGCCCAGCATCGTCCGGGTTTGTCCGGGGTAGACCGTCATTGTAAATAAGAATGAGTTCTTAACTGACTTGCCTGGTTAAATATACATTGGTCCTCCTCGGTGTCTTTCTCCCTCAAATATCCATATGTACAGCCACACACGCCCCATTCCAAACAAAAAGAGATAACCCCCCAGGAAAAAGTTTGACAGTACCTATCAAAGCTTGGTACATTTCTGGGCAAATATTGCACCAACAAAGGGACTGCTGTGGGTCACAATTCTCCCTTGCTGAGTTGCGTCAGGCAGCCTAGTATGTTCATACAATTGTAATGAATGCACTTTAAAAAGATGGACTCAGCTAAATTAGGTTGCCATGAGCAACACCGCAGATATTGAGCTGAGCAAGATGCAAGACTTCGCTCTCACACAGTTTCTGTGCATGTGCACGTGTTCGCTTCATACTGTTACAGCATGGTAGCCATGGGATCAAAAGAGAGGAAAAGTTGAGCCTTGTGCTTCAACAATTTTAGTTGTTGCGGAAAATAACCCACTATGCTGTTTACTTTGTGTATCTACATCATATTGCTGCGTCTACCTTTAAAGGCCGAGTGCAGTCAAAAAGGTTTTACATTTCCACACTATGTGAGGTTTCAATAGTACTGTGAAATTGTGAACATTTCAGCCTGTTTTGGTGGGATGTAGTTTTGGCCTGCCTTGTGACATCACTAGGCGGTAAATTAGTTGATTGACCAATAAGAGCGTTCCAAAACTCTCTGCCAATAACAGCTAGTTTTCTGTTTTCACCTCCCCACTCCAAGACAGTCCTAACAACATTCTTGCTTGAAAAATTGCTCTTTGCTAAGAAGCTATGACATCAAAATGGCACTGATGATGGTACCTCTGTCGCTAGCTCCCAGACAACTTTGCAGGCTTTTTGTTCATTCCAGTGTTATTTTTTACTTGCTATATATACAAGCTCTTTTATGACTTCTACTACTTGTTATTTTTGGCTTGACTCTTTTCATTGTTATTATTAATTATTGATTAACCCATAAGAGTCTAAATGATATGGAATTGTTTTAAGAATGTCATACCAAGGATCATTTATCTATTTGATTTAGAATTTTAAAGACCCCTTGAAGTATAAAAAATATATATTCCATACATATTTTCAACTGGTTCCAGGGGATATTTGTACGAGGCCTGTGAGGCCATTTCCCTGTTTGACCGCTAGGTTTTATGGGTATTATGACTCAAAATGTGGTACTCTATAGAGGGTTCATAATATTATATTTGCTGGACCTCATAGTGTGGAAATGTAAAACGGTTTGCTCTAAACTGTATGTGATGAATACCTTTGGTTTAGATTTGTTCTTTTTGACCATTTCAATAAAAAAATGTCAGTAATGTACTTAATACCCAGAAATGATTAGATATTGAGATTTAAAAAAGCTGTATTGGACCTTTAAGATAATGTGTTTATGCATTTTAGGTGTTGCCCAAAGTTGTCTGCCATAGAAGTGCATTCCAGGTTGTCTGACAGAGAATACCCATAGTGGGGCCACGTCAACCTCATCAGCCATAAACAGAGAAAACTGGAGACCGATCTTTGCATTAAGGGACTATCAGTGCTTGTGTGCCATTTAAATGCTTCCCCCTTTTTGCTATGATAACATTTACTGCGGCATCTGTTTGAGTTCTCTACTCTGGTAACGTGTGAGTTTTGGACGATCAATCAATCAAATCAAATGAATTTATAAAGCTGATGTCACAAAGTGCTATACAGAAACCCAGCCTAAAACCACAAACAGCAAGCAATGCAGATGTAGAAGCACGGTGGCCAGGAAAAAGTCCCTAGAAAGGCAGGAACATAGGAAGAAACCTATATCCCCTATATATCTCACTGTGACGACTTCCCTAACATGAGTCAGTCTGATCACACTTCTTCAAACGGTCCTGCAGACGAGGATAGCCCCCCTCCAGCACTGAACACACCCAGGTCCCACAACTGCACTGAACAGACCAGCACAACCCCCCCACCCCAACAAGACCCGGGGGGCAGAAGATGGAGATTAATGGCTGTCTGAAAGAGATGGCTGCTCTACGGACTGAGCTGAGAGAACTTAGAGGCACACATGGCACTGAATGAAGAGGCGAGAAACCTGAGGTGTGACAGAGAGCAGGACACTCCCCCAGAGAAGCCAGCAGAACAGCCCACCTCAGACCCGGACCACAACACAACGATAGGACACACAACACAGGACGCACCAACCCAACAGACCCCACCCCCTCCTACCAGCCCCCCTGTCAGCTCCCCTGATAGCTCTCTTGACAACGCACACACATCCACTGGACACAGGACACACAAAAGCCAGAGATTGTGTTCCTCATTGACTCAAATGGCAAATACATTCAAGAGGATAAACTTTTTCACAAACACAAAGAGGCTAAATTATGGTGCCCAAACACAAGGCATGCCCAGGAGCTGTTGTCAGAGGACAGACTAGGGTCCCAAGCCACATTAAAATTCACACAGGCACAAATAACCTGAGTGCCCTGCAGGAAAGGGTGGCCACAGCACTCAAGGGAGTGATTGAAAAAGCTTCTTCCACTTTCCCCAACACACAAGTGGTTATTTCCAAAGTGCTACCACGAATAGACTTTCACCCTGCCACCATACTGTGGGTGAATGCAAGCATTTCACAAAACTGTGCCTCAAAACCTAATGTCTACCTGGCCCACCACTCCACCCTGGACTTGAACAGCCCTTACGACCAGGTCCACCTCTACAAGTCAAGCAATTCCATCTTTTGCCAGGAACCTGAAGGACGTCACCCTCAACCGTTGCCCCAGCACCTCTCATAGGAGCAACAGAGCAATGGACCCCACCCAAGACCACCAGGACACCCCCCCATACCTGCAAGAGCCCCTCCTGAAGGACCTGCTCCGAGAGAACCCATGCCAAGTGGACCTACACCTAGACCACAGCATCACCAGCCACACCCCAACCAGCTAAGACCACCCCAAGCAAACCCTGGCATCACTCTATATAGGCCCCCCCATATCATACCTATGCCCCTTCTGCCCACCCCATGCCCCCCGTCACTGCGGCAAGGACCTCAACATAACAGCAGGACATATGCCCAGGCCGTGAGCAGAGCAACAGAACCAACTCCCACTGTTACACCTGCCCAAGCCCCATCCTGCGACCTAAGAGATATGTGGCAGATGCTCAACATGTTCTGCTCACACCTACTGTGATGGTCCAGCCCTAAACCACACAAAACAACAATAGACACTATGGAACACAAAGCTTTTACTATCTCATCCTGGAATATATAAGGTCTGAGATCATCAGCCTTTGGCCTAAAGAGCAGGAACCCAGACTAAAGAGCAAGAACCCAGACTAAAGAGTAGGAACCCAGATTAAAGAGCAGGAACCCAGACTAAAGAGCAAGAACCCAGATCAAATACAAATCTTAGAATCAACTATTAAAGACTACCAGAACACTCAAGATTCTACAATTACAAAATACAAATCCTAAAACCCGAAAAGGCTTGTGGGGTTGATGGTATCCAAAATTAAATTATAAAATATACAGACCACAAATTCCAATTGGCTATTTCCCCAATATTTTGAACCAAGGACTGATCACCCCAATCCACAAAAGTGGGCCTGCACGAGGGTCTGCTGTACAAACTGATGGAAAGTGGTGTTAGGGAAAAACATGATAACATCTATGTACACAAACAACAAGTGTGCGGTTAAAATTGGCAAAAACACACATTGCTTTCCACATGGCCGTGGGGTGAGACAGGGATGCAGCTGAAGACCCACCCACTTCAACATATATATCAACAAATTGGCGAGGGCACGAGAATAGTCTGCCTCACCCTACTAGAATCTGAAGTCAAATGAGGAGGGCCCAAGGAGGGCCTACAGCAGCACATAGTACTTCTGCACGGATTATGTAAGACCTGGGCCCTGACAGACCTGGGCCCTGACAGACCTGGGCCCTGGCAGACCTGGGCCCTGACAGACCTGGGCCCTGGCAGACCTGGGCCCTGGCAGACCTGGGCCCTGACAGACCTGGGCCCTGGCAGACCTGGGCCCTGGCAGACCTGGGCCCTGGCAGACTCTTTCTCTCTCTCGGAGGACCTGAGCCCTAGGACCATGCCTCAGGACTACCTGGCATGATGACTCCTTGCTGTCCCCAGTCCACCTGGCCGTGCTGCTGCTCGAGTTTCAACTGTTCTGCCTGCGGCTATGTAACTCTGAACTGTTCACCGGACGTGCTACCTGTCCCAGACCTGCTGTTTTCAACTCTCTAGAGACAGCAGGAGCGGTAGAGATAGTCTGAATGATCGACTATGAAATGCCAACTGACACTTGCTCCCGAGGTGCTGACCTGTTGCACCCTCGACAATCACTGTGATTATTATTATTTGACCCTGCTGGTCATCTATGAACATTTTAACATCTTAGCCATGTTCTGTTATAATCTCCACCCGGCACAGCCATTAGAGGACTGGCCACCCCTCATAGCCTGGTTCCTCTCCTGGTTTCTTCCTAGGTTCTGGCCTTTCTAGGGAGTTTTTCCTAGCCACTTTGCTTCTACACCTGCATTACTTGCTGTTTGGGGTTTTAGGCTGGGTTTCTGTACAGCACTTTGACACATCAGCTGATGTAAGAAGAGCTTTATAAATACATTTGATTTGATTTGATAGAACCCATTCCCCTTTATGGTTGTGAGGTCTGGGATCCGCTCACCAACCAAGAATTCACAAAATGGGACAAACACCAAATTGAGACTCTGTGTGCAGAATTCTGAAAAAATATCCTCTGTGTACAACGTAAAACACCAACTAATGCATGCAGAGCAGAATTAGGCCGATACCCGCTGATGATCAAAATCTAGAAAAGAGCAGTACATTTTACAACCACCTAAAAAGAATCGATTCCCAAACCTTACATAACAAAGCCATCACCTACAGAGAAATTAATCTGGAGAAGAGCCCCCTAAGCAAGCTGGTCCTGGGGCTCTGTTCACAAACACAAACAGACCCCACAGAGCCCCAGGACTGTAACACAATTAGACCCAACCAAATCATGAGAAAACTAAAAGGGAATTACTTGGCACATTGGAAAGAATTAACAAAAAAACAAACTGGAATGCTATGTGGCCCTAAACAGAGAGTATACAGTGGCAGAATATCTGGCCACTGTGACTGACCCAAAATAAAGGAAATCTTTGACTATGTACAGATAGCTCTTGTCAACCCCACACATCCACTGAGAACACACCAAAGCCAGAGATTGTGCTCTTCATTGACTCAAATGGCAAAAGCGTCTGCTAAATGGCATATATTAATTACATTCAAGAGGATAAACTTTTTCCCAAACATACAAAGTGGCTAAACTCTGGTGCCTAAACACTAGGCATGGCCTGGAGCCCTGAGAAAGGCAGCCGAAGGCAGACCTGGCTCTCAAGAGAAGACAGGCTATGTGCACACAAACTGAGGTGGAAACTGAGCTGCACTTCCTAACCTCCTGCCAAATGTATAACCATATTAGAGACACATATTTCAGATTACACAGATAATAAACAAAAGTGGAATAAACAAAACATGTACAGTAAACTTACAAAAGTTCCAAAAGAATAAAGACATTTCAAATGTCATATTATGTATATATACAGTGTTGTAATGATGTGCAAATATCAGGGAAAATAAATCAACATAAATATGGGTTGTATTTACAATGGTGTTTGTTCTTCACTGGTTACTCTTTTCTCGTGGCAACAGGTCACAAATCTTGCTGCTGTGATGGTACACTGTGGAATTTCACCCAGTAGATATGGAAGTTTATCCAAATATTGATTTGTTTTCGAATTCTTTGTGGGTCTATTTCACTTGCTTTGGCAATGTTTTCCATGCCAATAAAGGCCTTGAGAGAGAGAGAGAGAAAGAGAGAGGTGTAGACTAACAGTAAAATGCTTACTTACGGGCGCTTCCCAACAACGCAGAGAGAAAAATATAGAAACATAATAATAAAATGAGGAATAAATACACAATGATTAACAATAACTTGGCTATATATGTAACGTCTGCTTCCAACTCACACTCTCAAACACATACAGTGCCTTGCGAAAGTATTCGGCCCCCTTGAACTTTGTGACCTTTTGCCACATTTCAGGCTTCAAACATAAAGATATAAAACTGTATTTTTTTGTGAAGAATCAACAACAAGTGGGACACAATCATGAAGTGGAACGACATTTATTGGATATTTCAAACTTTTTTAACAAATCAAAAACTGATAAATTAGGCGTGCAAAATTATTCAGCCCCTTTACTTTCAGTGCAGCAAACTCTCTCCAGAAGGTCAGTGAGGATCTCTGAATGATCCAATGTTGACCTAAATGACTAATGATGATAAATAAAATCCACCTGTGTGTAATCAAGTCTCCATATAAATGCACCTGCACTGTGATAGTCTCAGAGGTCCGTTAAAAGTGCAGAGAGCATCATGAAGAACAAGGAACACACCAGGCAGGTCCGAGATACTGTTGTGAAGAAGTTTAACCTGTTCAGGATACCACGGTTTACTGCCCCTTCTGGAGGATTTGGGTACCCATATAAAACATGATACATTTTTGTCAAAAGTTGCTAATATATGCAAATAAAAAATATTATCGAATAGAAAACACTCTAAAGCTTTTAAAACCGTTTAAATTATGTCTCTATGTATAGCAGAACTCTCAAAATCTGCATTTTCCCAAAATATCTCTTCTCATCTGAAAAGTTGGGTCACCTTTGACCTCATCGCA
The DNA here is from genome assembly GCF_023373465.1 of Oncorhynchus keta. Lineage (NCBI taxonomy): Eukaryota > Metazoa > Chordata > Actinopteri > Salmoniformes > Salmonidae > Oncorhynchus > Oncorhynchus keta. The sequence continues at coordinate 45,601,174 of NC_068442.1, forward strand.
AACACCCTTCCCAAACAGTCACAGCACCCGGAACAGTCTCCACGTGTTCAGCGTGATCTCAGCTTTCAATGGGACTTCTCATTGTGAGAATCGCCCGCTCGGGAGAGTTTGAGCACGCGGTAAGCTCTCAGTCACTCAAAAAAACCTGTGCGCAATGGTCAAGTCCTCTCTCTTTTCCAAGATCGATTGAACAGTGCTTGTGTTTCTGTTTGTTCTCAAAATTGCTGTACACCTTTATAACATGTTAAAGCTTGATTATGAAGTTAGTTTGACAAGTTTACTCGACATATTATATATTCTTTCGAAGTTTTGGTGCGCAACCACTTCAATTTTGACTACATTTTTACCAAAATCAGGCTATTTTGAGAACCGAAAGACGCAGACTTGAAAACTGAACGCTAATTTGGTGAGTATAATCCCTTACAGGTTGTTTGATGGAAGAATAACAAAGGTAAGGGAATATTTAATGTATTAATTTTGGGTTTCTGTCGACTCCAAGATAGAGGAGTCATTATGCTACTGTGGGAGCGCCGACTCCATATTATAGTCTAGTGAACGCAAAATGTAACGTTAAAATTAAATGTAACAATGCAATTGCATTTAGAAGAAGTGTATCTTGCTATACATATGTAAAACATGCATATTTAGTCAAAGTTTATGATGTGTATTCCTTGTTAGCTGACGTTATCTGCCGGGGCTATCGTCATTTCTCAGGACATTTGGGTAGCATTTTTGAACGATGCATCATTGTAAACAGAGATTTATGGATATATATAGCATATTATTGAAAAAAATGAATGTACTGTGTAACATGTTATATTACTGTCATCTGATGAAGATTTCAAAAGGTTAGTGAAATGATTTTTCTTTTAATCCTGCGTTTGTTGATTGCATATTTTTTCCTACTTGGCTATGCTAATGAGCTATGTCTGCGGTGGTGGTTTGACATAAATATGTGCTATGTTTTCGCCGTAAAACATTTTAGAAATCTGACTTGCTGGCTAGATAAACAACTTGTTTATCTTTCATTTGAGCTATTTTACTTGTTAATGTGTGGAGGTGAAATATTTTTAGGAATATCTTTGCGCATTGTGCGTTATGGTAATGAGCTTGAGCTGTAGTCACGCTACCAGCAGAGGAATAAAACTCCCGAGCTGGTTAAAGCCGGATTTGGATACAAAAAGATTTCCCAAGCTTTAAACACCCCAAGGAGCACTGTGCAAGCGATAATATTGAAATGGAAGGAGTATCAGACCACTGCAAATCTACCAAGACCTGGCCGTCCCTCTAAACTTTCAGCTCATACAAGGAGAAGACTGATCAAAGATGCAGCCAAGAGGCCCATGGTCACTCTGGATGAACTGCAGAGATCTACAGCTGAGGTGGGAGACTCTGTCCATAGGACAACAATCAGTCGTATATTGCACAAATCTGGCCTTTATGGAAGAGTGGCAAGAAGAAAGCCATTTCTTAAAGATATCCATAAAAAAGTGTTGTTTAAAGTTTGCCACAAGCCACCTTGGAGACACACCAAACATGTGGAAGAAGGTGCTCTGGTCAGATGAAACCAACATTTTACTTTTTGGCAACAATGCAAAACGTTATGTTTGGCGTAAAAGCAACACAGCTCATCACCCTGAACACACCATCCCCACTGTCAAACATGGTGGTGGCAGCATCATGGTTTGGGCCTGCTTTTCTTCAGCAGGGACAGGGAAGATGGTTAAAATTGATGGGAAGATGGATGGAGCCAAATACAGGACCATTCTGGAAGAAAACCTGATGGAGTCTGCAAAAGACCTGAGACTGGGACGGAGATTTGTCTTCCAACAAGACAATGATCCAAAACATAAAGCAACATCTACAATGGAATGGTTCAAAAATAAACATATCCAGGTGTTAGAATGGCCAAGTCAAAGTCCAGACCTGAATCCAATCGAGAATCTGTGGAAAGAACTGAAAACTGCTGTTCACAAATGCTCTCCATCCAACCTCACTGAGCTCGAGCTGTTTTGCAAGGAGGAATGAGAAAAAATGTCAGTCTCTCGATGTGCAAAACTGATAGAGACATACCCCAAGCGACTTACAGCTGTAATCGCAGCAAAAGGTGGCGCTACAAAGTATTAACTTAAGGGGGCTGATTTGTTAAAAAAGTTTGAAATATCAAATAAATGTCGTTCCATTTCATGATTGTGTCCCACTTGTTGTTGATTATTCACAAAAAAATACAGTTTTATATCTTTATGTTTGAAGCCTGAAATGTGGCAAAAGGTCGCAAAGTTCAAGGGGGCCGAATACTTACGCAAGGCACTGTATATCCCCTGAACGCAGCTCACTTTCCAGATCACACTCTCAAACACATATATCCCCTGAACGCAGCGCACTCTCCAGATCCGTGTCACCTGAATTCTGATCACCTGTTCACACACCTGTATGTCATTATCACACGCCGTTTAGTTCAGTTCTTTGCACCATCATTGTGAGGTATTGTTTGTTTTGTCACACACTTCTATTCGGAGCTCTGTTACTAACCTTTTCCCTGCCTGTACTGTTGCCTTTTGGACCCCCTGTGTATGACCTTCTGGCTGCCCCTGGACCCAGCTACCTGCCGCCTCCTGTGGTTCTTTAGAAATCAACACCTGCTGTGCCCTGCGCTTGAAACCAGCTCTCTGTCTCCCATTGTGTTCATTACAATATACAGTGCATTCAGAAAGTATTCACACTCCTTGACCTTTTCCACATTTTGTTGAGTTGCAACCTGAATTTAAAAAGGATTAAATTGAGATTTTGTGTCCCGGGTCAACACACAATACCCCTTAATGTCAGAGTGGAATTATGTATCTTGAAATTAATAAAAAAATTAAAGCTGAAATTTCTTGAGTCAATAGTTATTCAACCCCTTTGCTATGGCAAGCCTAAATAATTTCAGCAGTAAAAATGTGCTTAACAAGTCACATAATGGTGTATTGTAAATATGTTGTAATAATGTGTTGGCAAGTGTAATGATATTAACTGTATGTACATTTCTGGACACCGGGGAGAGTAGCTGCTGCCTTGGCAGCATCTAATGGGGATCTATAATAAATACAAATACAAATAATGCATGGACTCACTCTGTGTGCGATAATATTGTTTAAAACCTGTTTGGGATAGGGGGCAGCATTTTCACGTTCGGATGAAAAGCGTGCCCAGAGTAAACTTCCTGCTACTCAGGCCCAGTTGCTAATATATGCATATTATTAGTAGTATTGGATAGAAAACACTCGGAAGTTTCTAAAACTGTTTGAATGATGTCTATGAGTATAACAGAACTCATATGGCAGGCGAAAACCTGAGAAAAATCCAACCAGGAAGTGGGAAATCTGAGGTTTGTAGTTTTTCAGCTCATTGCCTATCAAATATATAGTGTCTATGGGGTCATATTGCACTTCCTAAGGCTTCCACTAGATGTCAACAGTCTTTAGAACCTTGTTTGAGGCTTCTACTGAGAAGGAGGGGGAAAGAGAGCTTAATGAGCTGAATGAAGAAATACAGAGTTGGCTACAATTTAAACGTCATCCTCCCGAAAAGGAAAATCTTTTTTTTTTTACGAGAAGGTTATAATATTTATGGACATTGTAAAAATGTATCGTAAAACTATGTCACACAAGCAACTAACAACAGTGTGTGGCAGTGTATGCGCAATACAAAATTATAACATCTCATTGTGGTTCTGCCACAAAACTGGAAAAGACAATTACTTAAAGAAGAAATTAAAGAATTGGCCTGTTTGACATCCATTAAAAATCCTACATAGCTTAAAATGGTCAGCCTTGTGCAGACTCTGTCACAAGGAAACAGAATCAATAGAACAGTCAGCCCAGTGCAGACTCTGTCACAAGGAAACAGAATCAATAGAACAGTCAGTCCAGTGCAGACTCTGTCACAAGGAAACAGAATCAATAGAACAGTCAGCCCAGTGCAGACTCTGTCACAAGGAAACAGAATCAATAGAACAGTCAGCCCAGTGCAGACTCTGTCACAAGGAAACAGAATCAATAGAACAGTCAGCCCAGTGCAGACTCTGTCACAAGGAAACAGAATCAATAGAACAGTCAGCCCAGTGCAGACTCTGTCACAAGGAAACAGAATCAATAGAACAGTCAGCCCAGTGCAGACTCTGTCACAAGGAAACAGAATCAATCAGGTCCTGGAATGAAATGTCATAATATCAGGGTTCAGCTGGAGTCAGGTCCTGGAATGGAATGTCATAATATCAGGGTTCAGCTGGAGTCAGGTCCTGGAATGGAATGTCATAATATCAGGGTTCAGCTGGAGTCAGGTCCTGGAATGGAATGTCATAATATCAGGGTTCAGTTGGAGTCAGGTCCTGGAATGGAATGTCATAATATCAGGGTTCAGTTGGAGTCAGGTCCTGGAATGGAATGTCATAATATCAGGGTTCAGCTGGAGTCAGGTCCTGGAATGGAATGTCATAATATCAGGGTTCAGCTGGAGTCAGGTCCTGGAATGGAATGTCATAATATCAGGGTTCAGCTGGACCTGCAAACTATATTGTTAAGGGATTCGCAAAACCACTAAGTAAATGGTAATTTTTATTTAACTAGGCAAATCAGTTAAGAGCAAATTCTTATTTACAGTGACGGCCTACCCCGGCCAAACCCTCCCCTAACCCGGACGACGCTGGGCCAATTGTGCGCAGCCCTATGGGACTCCCGATCACAGCCAGTTGTGATACAGCCTGGGATCGATCCAGGGTCTGTAGTGATGCCTCTAGCAGTGAGATGTAGTGCCTTAGATCACTGCGCCACTCGGGAGCAAAAATATCATTATACTCTTGGGTAAAGTATTTATTTTAGGGCAATATCGGTAGAAATGTTAGAAATAGGGAGGATCACGACCCTTGTAAGAACTATATCCATCCTGCCCTGCCTATCTAAAGTCTTCGAAAGCCAAGTTAATAAACAGATCACTGACCATTTCGAATCCCACCGTACCTTCTCCGCTGTGCAATCCGGCTCCCGAGCCGGTCGCGGGTGCAGCTCAGCCATGCTCAAGGTACTAAACGATATCATAACCGCCATCGATAAAAGACAGTACTGTGCAGCCGTCTTCATCGACCTGGCCAAGGCTTTCGACTCTGTCAATCACCGTATTCTTATCGGCAGACTCAATAGCCTTGTTTTTTCTAATGACTGCCTCGCCTGGTTCACCAACTACTTTGCAGACAGAGTTCAGTGTGTCCAATCGGAGGGCATGTTGTCCGGACCTCTGGAAGTCTCTATGGGGGTACCACAGGGTTAAATTCTCATGCCGACTCTTTTCTCTGTATATATCTAGGATGTCGCTCTTGCTGCGGGCGATTCCCTGATCCACCTCTACGGAGACGACACCATTCTGTATACTTCTGGCCCTTCATTGGACACTGTGCTAACTAACCTCCAAATGAGCTTCAATGCCATACAACACTCCTTCCGTGGCCTCCAACGGCTCTTAAACACTAGTAAAACCAAATGCATGCTTTTCAACCATTCGCTGCCCGCACCCGCCCACCCGACTAGCATCACCACCCTGGACGGTTCCGACCTAGAATATGTGGACAACTATAAATACCTAGATGTCTGGCTAGACTGTAAACTCTCCTTCCAGACTCATATTAAACATCTCCAATCAAAAATCATGTCTAGAACCGGCATTCTATTTCGCAACAAAGCCTCCTTCACTCACGCCGCCAAACTTACCCTAGTAAAACTGACTATCCTACCGATCCTCGACTTCGGCGATGTCATCTACAAAATAGCTTCCAGCACTCTACTCAGCAAACTGGATGCAGTCTATCACAGTGCCATCCGTTTAGTTACCAAATCACCTTATACCACCCACCACTGCGACCTGTATGCTCTAGTCGGCTGGCCCTCGCTACATATTCGTCGCCAGACCCACTGGCTCCAGGTCATCTATAAGTCTATGCTAGGTAAAGCTCTGCCTTATCTCAGTTCACTGGTCATGATAACAACACCCACCCGTAGCACACGTTCCATCAGGTATATCTCACTGATCATCCCCAAAGCCAACACCTCTTTTGGCCGCCTTTCCTTCCAGTTCTCTGCTGCCAGTGACTGGAACGAATTGCAAAAATCGCTGAAGTTAGAGACTTATTTCTCTCACCAACTTTAAACATCAACTATCTAAGCAGCTAACCGATCGCTGCAGCTGTACATAGTCCATCTGTAAATAGCCCACTCAATCTACCTACCTCATCCCCGTACTGTATTTATTTGATTTACTTTTCTGCTCTTTTGCACACCAGTATCTCTACTTGCACATCATCATCTGCTCATTTATCACTCCAGTGTTAATCTGCTAAATTGTAATTATCGCCTATTTATTGCTTACCTCCTCATGCCTTTTGCACACACTGTATATAGACTTTCTTTTTTCTACAGTGTCATTGATTTGTTTATTGTGTTATTGGCTTGTTTATTGTTTACTCCATGTGTAACTCTGTAATGTTGTCTGTGTCTTGGTCAGGTCGCAGTTGCAAATGAGAACTTGTTCTCAACTAGACTACCTGGTTAAATAAAGGTCAAATAAAAATGGAAAAATAAAACTCAAAAAGGTTTTCTTTAATGGACACTTCTCTTATGTCCAATTTAAAGTGTGGTGTACCGCAGGGCAGCTCTCTAGGCCCTCTACTCTTTTCTATTTTTACGAATGACCTGCCACTGGCATTAAACAAAGCATGTGTGTCCATGTATGCTGATGATTCAACCATATACACATCAGCAACCACCACAGCTAAGTCACTGAAACCCTTAACAAAGAATTGCACTATTTTGGAATGGGTGGCCAGTAATAAACTGGTCCTGAACTTCTCTAAAACTAAGAGCATTGTATTTGGTACAAATCATTCCCTAAGTTCTAGACCTCAGCTGAATCTGGTAATGAATGTTGTGGCTGTTGAACAACTTGAGGAGACTAAATGACTTGGCGTTACCTTAGATTGTAAAATGTCATGGTCAAAACATATATATTTAATGGTTGTAAAGATGGGGAGAGGTCTGTACGTAATAAAGAGATGCTCTGCTTTGTTGACACCACACTCCAAACACAAGTTCTGCAGGCTCTAGTTTTGTCTAATCTTGATTATTGTCCAGTACAGTCCTGCAAGGAAAGACTAGTTAAGCTGTAGCTGGCCCAGAACAGAGCGGCATGTCTTGCTCTTCATTGTAATCAGAAGGCTGATATAAATACTATTCATGCCAGTCTCTCTTGGCTAAGAGTTGAAGAGAGACTGACTGCATCACTTCTTATTTTTATAAGAAACATTCATGTGTTGTAAATCCCAAAGGGTTTGCAAAGTCAATTTATACACAGCTCTGACACACACACTTATCCCACCAGACATGCCACCAGCGGTCTTTTCACAGATCCCAAATCCAGAACAAATTCAAGAAAGCGTACAGTAATACATAGTTCCATGCAATAATGGCTCTATGTTCCATCTCATATTGCTCAAATAAACAACAAACCTGGTTTTTAAAAAAACAGATAAGGCAACACCTCACGGCACAACGCCTCTCCTATATTTGCCCTAGATAGTTTGTGTGACTGTATTGTTGTGTAGGCTATGTGCCTTTATTATTATGTTTATATAGTTCTGTCCTTGATCTGTTCTTGTCAATGAATATTCTGTAGTATTTCATGTTTTGTGTTGGACCCCAGGAAGAGCAGCTGCTGCTTTTGCAACAGCTAATGGGGATCCTCATGAATGACCAAATACCAAAACTGAACACATCAATCTAGAATGTCTCCCTGTGCAGTCCCATATTGACTTTCAGACATTCCTCCTCGCCTACAAAGCCTTCCGCAACCTACCTGTCTGACTTTCTCCCAGCCTCTGCCTCATCCTTCTCCCCCTGCTCCTTCTCTGCTGGTCTCCTTTATCTGTCCTGTTTTGTCTGGTCCTTTGATATTAAATTGCACCTTAGTTGATGCACTTGATTTTATGATTCTATGTTCTGCACAACGCATCACCGGGGGCAAACTACCTGCCCTCCAGGACACCTACACCACCCGATGTCACAGGAAGGCCATAAAGATAATCAAGGACAACAACCACCCGAGCCACTGCCTGTTCACCCTGCTATCATCCAGAAGGCGAGGTCAGTACAGGTGCATCAAAGCTGGGACCGAGAGACTGAAAAACAGCTTCTATCTCAAGGCCATCAGACTGTTAAACAGCCACCACTAGACTGTTAAACAGCCACCATCAGACTGTTAAACAGCCACATTGAGTGGCTGCTGCCAACACACTGACTCAACTCCAGCCACTTTAATAATGGGAATTGATGGGAATTGATGTAAAATATATCACTAGCCACTTTAAACAATGCTACTTAATATAATGTTTACATACCCTACATTATTCATCTCATATGCATACGTATATACTGTACTCTATATCATCTACTGCATCTTTATGTAATACATGTATCACTAGCCACGTTAAACTATGCCACTTTGTTTACATACTCATCTCATATGTATATACTGTACTGTACATATTCTTTATCCCTTTACACTTGTGTGTATAAGGTAGTAGTTTGGGAATTGTTAGCTAGATTACTCGTTGGTTATTACAGCATTGTCGGAACTAGAAACACAAGCATTTCGCTACACTCGCATTAACATCTGCTAACTATGTGTATGTGACAAATACATTTTGATTGAGTATCTTGAAAGGCATTCCCTAAATGAAATATATTATTATTATTATTATTATTATTATTATTATTAAATTTCACAAGCATATGCTGTAAATACTTTCAAATTCCTTATATTTTGCAAACCAGAGCACAAATGTATTTTTGTTGTTGTTTTATTACCAGATAGGCAGAGGCACACTCCAACACTCTGACATAATTTACAAACTAAGCTTTTGTGTTCAGTGAGTCTGCCAGATCAGAAGCAGTAGGGATGACCAGGGATGTTCTCTTGATAAGTGCGTAAATTTGAAAATGTTCCTGCCCTGCTAAGAATTAGAAATGTCACGAGTTATTTTGGGAAATGTATGAGTCAAGGAAAATGTATGGAGAACTAAGTACATATTTTCTTTAGGAATATAGTGGAGTAAAAGTTGTCAAAATTATAAATAGTAAAGTCAAGTACAGATACCCCCTCAAAATACTTTAGTAGTACTTCTAAGTGTTTTTACTTAGCTGCTTTACACCACTGGAGAGGAGTGGAGTGAGGGGTGGTTCTGGGTAAGTGAGAGATATAGCCTGAGGGATGTCTTCTGGGTTGGAAGAGATGGGTGGAGTGAAGGATGTGGGAGAGAAGGGTGGAGTGTGAGAGAGTTACTGGGTTGGGAGAGAGAGGTACTGGGTTGGGAGAGAAGGGTGGAGTGTGAGAGTTACTGGGTTGGGAGAGGGGGCTGGAGTGGGAGAGAGTTACTGGGTTGGGAGAGAGAGGTACTGGGTTGGGAGAGAGAGGTACTGGGTTGGGAGAGAGGGCTGGAGTGGGAGAGAGTTACTGGGTTGGGAGAGAGAGGTACTGGGTTGGGAGAGGGGGCTGGAGTGGGAGAGAGTTACTGGGTTGGGAGAGAGAGTTACTGGGTTGGGAGAGAGAGGTACTGGGTTGGGAGAGAGGGGTGGAGTGGGAGAGGGGTACTGGGTTAGGAGAGAGGGCTGGAGTGGGAGAGAGTTACTGGGTTGGGAGAGAGAGTTACTGGGTTGGGAGAGAGAGGTACTGGGTTGGGAGAGAGGGGTGGAGTGGGAGAGGGGTACTGGGTTAGGAGAGAAGGGTGGAATGAGGGAAGAATTGTGTAAAGTGAAAGGTGCAATGGTCCATGGGTTCTGGTAGTGGAGCAGTGAAATAAGTAGTTGAGAGTGTTTGTTTGACAACAAGCTAAAATGTAATTCTGAAAAAGGAGAAACTCAACTCACGTCAACTACCAACATCTGAAGGTGGTAGCTGATGAGTCTGATACTGCACGTCTGCCTCATTGCCTTGTGATATAAAACGCTTGCAAATGGAGTGGATAAAACAGAGTTCTGAAAAGGACTTCGGAGGGAATTCATTTAAGGATACGTGGCCCGTGAAAGAGAGAGCTGGCAAAAATGATTGGATCTTGGAATGTATTTATCTCATATGTATTCATTTATGCGTGCTGTATTTTAATTATTATTCATACATGCAACAGCAGTGAGGCCCTTGTGTGATCCTGTCAGCAGGTATTCAGCAGTAAATCCACAGACCTCTATGAGGTGGAGAGACTGAGACGAGCACTAGGTGTCACTCTTCTCACTGGGCATTCTGATGAGCAGTAAAATGGCCTCTGTCAGAGGAGAGAGATCATAATAACTCTGTCATTTTCACATTTGGGGGGATTACGAGTCAACATGAATGCCAGCCTCAAAGACATAAAGATTTAATCAGAACTAGTTTCAATCAGACGTGTATCATTTTCAGAAATGTAAAAGTGTTATTGATCCCATATTAAGATGGGACTAATAACTAATAAGCTACTCTTGAACACTGATAAAATATCTCTGTAGCTAGGTTTCCATCCAAATGGCGACAGATTTTAATGCGAATATAAAAAAAATCAGCATAAAAACAATATGCAAATGTTCCCACCAGAGACGTGTTTCCATCAAATTGACTTGTTGCATATAAAAGGCTGTGCGTGATGACGTAGAGCACATAAAAATACCTTTTGCGGTTAAATTCTCCATGTACCGAATAGAAAAATTACAAATAAAATAGGTTTCCATTGCATTTTCAATTCTACTGATGGTTTTCTCACCAAGAATGTTGCTTTATATGGAGAGATTATTTTCATTTGTCAAATGGCAGCCAAGCATTGATGATCATTTCACCAGAATAGGACCCTCGATACCTATTGGAAAAGAGAATCAAGCTCATCACCTTGCACTTTCACCACCGTGTGAAGTTCACCATCATTTATTTCATCTGTAGCCTAATAAACTGCATGCTTTCCTGATTATTCGTTGCGGGAGGACTACAATATGTCATTGCGTGACTACAAGTTTACTTCGATATGATGGTTTTTGAATCAATATTTGTGCATAAAAAACGTTTCCACCGACATTTCTCAGAAAATTAATTTTACAGACACAAGAAGATCCCACCTTGTCTAGCATATTTTGTTTTGTAAACAATTGGAAAGTTTACTGCCAAATTTTCTGTTTCCATCAGGCCTGTTGTCATTACATTTTTTTTCATCCGACATGTAATTTACTTGCATGAAAACGTTGGGTTTACTATGGATGGAAACCTGGTTAGTGACAGAGAATTGAAGTGTTTCTTCTCCTCCAACCTCTCCAGGGAATGACTGCATTTACCCCCTCAGCCTTCTGCTCCACAGGGCCATTGACAGCTCACTTACACACAGCTATGGGGTCTGCTCCCCTGTCACACCGCCCCACGAGACCTTGCCACTGCAGTGCATAGACCTTGCTACTGCAGTGCATAGCACATCAACAATGGGAAGATGTATCACTCTCAGATAAGCTATTTGTATCTTAGTCCCTTTCTTGCTGTTACAAGCCAACAGCCACTGCAGACTGGGGGGTAGTTTGATAGGGCTAATGGAGTGTGGAGGGTTTGGAGGGTGCTTCTCTTATCCACTGTACCGCTAAAAAGAGCCCTAGTCTGGGGATTAAGTGCTTGTTTCCTGCAATATTTTAAATGCCCTTTATTTATTTTAGGGTACTGAAGGACAACACCCCAAACAAACATTTTTACTCAGGGTTTACTAAGGGTTTACTATGGGTTTACTATTGGTTTACTAAGGGTTTACTATTGGTTTACTAAGGGTTTACTATGGGTTTAATATGGAATTACTAAAGGTTTACTATGGGTTTACTATGGGTTTACTGAAATGTTTACTATGGGTTTAATGTGGGTTTACAATGGGTTTACTAAGGGTTTACTATAGGTTTACTAAGGGTTTATATTGGGTTTACTAAATGTTTACTATGGGTTTACTAAGGGTTTACTATGGGCTTACTATGGGTTTACTAAGTGTTTATGATGGGTTTACTATGGGTTTACTAAGGGTTTGCTATGGGTTTACTAAAGGTTTACTAACATGCTGACCAGACCGGACACGTCGCGTGAGTGCGCCAACGAGTGTCTGCGATGCCAAGGGCTAATATAGAAGTCATTCCTATTTCTGACGCAGATCGCACTGAAAGTCCTGCCTCTCCCATTTCCTCATTGGTTTATAGAAGCAGGTTTACTAAGGGTTTATATTGGGTTTACTAAATGTTTACTATGAGTTTACTATGGGTTTACTGAAGGTTTATATGGGTTTACTATGGGTTTACTAAGGGCCTACTATGGATTTACTAAAGGTTTACTATGGGTTTACTAAGGGTTTATATGGGTTTACTAAGGGTCTATTATGGATTTACTAAAGGTTTATTATGGGTTTGCTATGGGTTTACTACAGGTTTACTAAGGGTTTACTATGGATTAACTATGGGTTTACTATGGGTTTACTAAGGGTTTACTATGGGTTCACTAAGAGTTTACTAAGGGTTTACTATGGATTAACTAAGGGTTTACTATGGGTTCACTAAGAGTTTACTAAGGGTTTACTGTGGGTTTACTATGAGTTTACTAAGGGTTTGCTATGGGTTTACTAAAGGTTCACTATGGGTTTACTATGGGTTTACCAAGGGTTTACTAAAGGTTTAGTAAGGGTTTGCTATACGTCTACTATGGGTTTACTAGGGAAAGGGAAGGAGAAAGGGGAATACCTAGTCCAACTGACTGTATTCAACTGAAATGTGTCTTCCGCATTTAACCCAAGCCCTCTAAATCTGAGAGGTTACAATGAGTTTACTATGGGTTTACTATGTGTTTAGTAAAGGTTTACTATGGGTTAACTAAGGGTTTACTATGGATTTACTAAAGGTTCTCCGCGGGTTTACTATGGGTAGGCTAAGTGTTTACTATGGGTTTACTATGGGTTTACTGTGGGTTTACTATGGGTTTACTATGGGTTTACTGTGGGTTTACTATGGGTTTACTATGGGTTTACTATGGGTTTACTAGGGAAAGGGAAAGGGTCCATTTGGCAGCAACCAGGCTCGCCTTGCTTTAACTCCACAATTTGAATCCAAGTATTCTGCTGTGCCAGAATATAAAAATGTATTCTTGGCCATCAACCTAGTTGAACTTGTTCTGTTTGGGCTTGTGGGTGCAGTGAAAACAGGGCTCCTTTGTACCTACTGGCTCTGTTCTTTTTCTGTCAAATCAAATCAAATCACATTCTATTCGTCACATGCTTGGTAAACAACAGGCGTGGACTAACCGTCAAAGGCCTACTTACGGGCTCTTTCCAGCAATGCAGAGAGAAAGAACATAGACTAGAAATAATATAAAAATAAAATGTGTAATAATAAAAGTAATAATAAAGTCAATGTGCAGGAGGACGAGGTAATAACATGGCTATATACACAAGGTACCAGTACTGAGTCAATGTGCAGGAGGACGAGGTAATAACATGGCTATATACACAAGGTACCAGTACTGAGTCAATGTGCAGGAGGACGAGGTAATAACATGGCTATATACACAAGGTACCAGTACTGAGTCAATGTGCAGGAGGACGAGGTAATAACATGGCTATATACACAAGGTACCAGTACTGAGTCAATGTGCAGGAGGACGAGGTAATAACATGGATATATACACAAGGTACCAGTACTGAGTCAATGTGCAGGAGGACGAGGTAATAACATGGATATATACACATGGTACCAGTACTGACTGAGTCAATGTGCAGGAGGACGAGGTAATAACATGGCTACATACATAAGGTACCAGTACTGAGTCAATGTGTAGGGGGATGAGGTAATAGCATGGCTATATACACAAGGTACCAGTACTGAGTCAATGTGTAGGAGGATGAGGTAATAACATGGCTCTATACACACGAGTGACATAAAGAAATGAGACGACCTAAATGACCTAATCAGCCACTGGTTTCATATGACTGGCTACATGACCCTTTCACGTACAGTAACAAGGACATGAGATATTCTCCAAATGGCTAGGTGAGTGTTGAAGCACTTTAAGCAGCAACACCAGAGGTGAAGTGTGCATGGCAATTGAGCCCTGTGTGTGTGTGTGTGTGTGTGTGTGTGTGTGTGTGTGTGTGTGTGTGTGTGTGTGTGTGTGTGTGTGTGTGTGCGCGTTCACATCATTGTGTGCATGTAAGTGTGTGTGTGTGTGTGTGTGTGCGTTCACATCATTGTGTGCATGTCAGTGTGTGTGTGTGTGTGTGTGTGTGTGTGTGCGTGCGTGCGTGTTTGTTTGAGTAGCTGTGTTGATCTCATAGACAGCGGACTGAGTCATTTAAGTGGTTCCAGAGTGGATCTGGTCAGGAGTGAGTGCACACAGGCTTCCAAAGGTACCTGTTCCTTCCTCAGACAGTGTTCATTACTGAACCTCTCATTTTGCTCCCTGTTTGCAGGCAATGGACCATTTGGCTGTTGTAAAAATAAATGGCATCAACCTGAACACTCTCGCTTCCTCTCCATGTTGTCCAATAAGGACTGCTTTGCACGCCCCTGTGAGCAGAGCAGAGTGCACTGACCAAGAACCTAAACATAGGTTGTAACCAACCAATGTTGGTTGTTTTCCTGATTTCTGTTGGAATAGGCTACATGCCGTTAAAACTGTTTTGTTTGCTGAAGGTGTCATGTGATGGAAGCAATATGCTCTCTGAAACTGATTGTGTTGTTTGAAATATAATTTTGCTGTATAGTCCTACAGTAAAACACACAATCGTCACAAGCTAACAAATATCTGAAAATGGAACTGTAACATCATGTAGGAGAAACCAATAACATCTTTAGATACCAGAGAAAGGAAATTGGTCAATTGAAATCAATTCATTAGGCCCTAATCTATGGATTTCACATGGCTGGGAATACAGACACGTATCTGTTAGTCACAGATACCTTCAAAAGGTAGAGGCGTGGATCAGAAAACCAGTCAGTATCTGGTGTGACCACCATTTGCAGTGTAACACATCTCCTTCACATAAAGTTGACCAGGCTGTTGATTTTGGGCTGTGGAATGTTGTCCCACTCCTCTTCAATGGCTGAGCGAAGTTGCTGCATATTGGCAGGAACTGGAATAGGCTGTCGTACACATCGATCCAGAGCATCCCAAACATGCTCAATAGGTGACGTCTGGTAAGTATGCAGGTCATGGAAGAACTAGGTCATTTTCATCTTCCTGGAATTGTGTACAGATTCTTGTGACATGGGGCAGTACATTATCATGCTGAAACATGAGGGGATGGTAGCAGATGAATTCCATGACAATGGGTCCTCAACTGGCAGCTTCATTAAATAGTACCCACAAAACACCAGTCTCAACGTCAATAGTAAAGAGGCGACTCTGGGATGCTGGCCTAGGCAGAGTTCCTCTGTCCAGTGTCTGTGGCCATTTGCCCATCTTAATCTTTTCTTTTTATTGGCCAGTCTGAGATATGGTTGTTTCTTTGAAACTCTGCTTAGGCCAGCATCCCGGAGTTGCCTCCTCAATGTTGACGTTGAGACTGGTGTTTTATGGGCACTATTTAATGAAGCTGCCAGTTGAGGACTTGGGAAGCGTCTGTTTCTCAAACTAGGCACTCTAATGTACTTGTCCTCTTGCTCAGTTGTGCACCGGGGCCTCCCACTTCTCTTTCTATTCTGGTTAGAGCCAGTTGCACTGTTCTGTGAATGGGGTAGTACACAGCGTTGTACGAGATCTTCAGTTTCTTGGCAATGTCTCTCTCAGAACAAGAATGGACTGATGAGTTTCAGAAGAAAGGTTTTTGTTTCTGGCCATTTTGCGCCTGTATTCGAACCCACAAATGCTGATGCTCCAGATACTCAACTAGTCTAAAGAAGGTCAGTTTTATTGCTTCTTTAATCAAAACAACAGTTTTCAGCTGTGCTAACATAATTGCAAAAGGGTTTTCTAATGATCAATTAGACTTTTTAAATGATCAACTTGGATTAGCTAACACAATGTGCCATTGGAACACAGGAGTGATGGTTGCTGATAATGGGCCTCTGTACGGGCCTCTGTACGCCTATGTAGATATAACATTAACAATGTCTGCACTGTATTTCTGATCAATTTGAGGTTATTTTAATGGACCAAAAATTTCAAAGTGACCATAGACTTTTGAACGGTAGTGTAAATATATGGAGATCCCTACGGTTGTGGGCATTGCAGTTGCCATACCAGGCGGTGATACAGCCCAACAGGATGCTCTCAATTGTGCATCTGTAAAGATTGTGATGGTCTTAGGGGCTAGACCGAATTTCTTCAGCCTCCTGAGGTTGAAGAGGCACTGTTGCGCCTTCTTCACACACCCTTGTGTGGCCCCCATGTTGAGGATCAGCGTAGTGGAGGTGATAACTAATTAATGCTATGTTTGTGTATGTGTGTGTGTTTGTTTGTGAGCACACGGGATACAAAGTATATTATTCATCCAATCATTCCCTACCCGCGGCCAGTGCTGTGATGAAATGACCCAACCAAATACAATATCTCCAGCGTGCAGTCGCAACCATAGAATCAAAGTTGCCTTTCCACTTGGTTTTAAATTAAAATAGACTAATAGTTTTTCTGTGTGTGACCGGAATAATCTTGTCTATTGTGACAAAGGCACAAACTTTGGTACAGTAAAACAGAATTTTCACAGAGCAAAGAGGGCGAAACCAAAGGGTGTGTGATTCGGAGCGCTAGCATTGGTTCTGTATGCACTGTGAAAGGTTTGTGCTTTCCAGTCTATTGTGAAGGCACAGCTTTTGTACAAAGCCATCATACTTTTTTTGGCTGAATATCCAAAGGAATAGAGGGAGTAGAAATGAAATATAAGAGAAATGTCTCTATCCATTCCTTTTCACCCCTTTTCTATGAAGGACTCCCCGGAAGGAGTGGTGCTGCACCGGCTTGTAGAGGTGACTGATCCGATGTTTTACAAAAAAGTTTCCTATAAAACTTTATGGATGTTGTATTGCCTGTCCCAGTCACCCCCCCCTGTCTTTACAAGAATGTAGAACACACAAACAAAACTGAAAACACTTCTATTTGGTATGTATTGCTTCATCTTCAGTACTTTTTTGAGAGTGAAATGGCCACTTAAAACTTGTTCAACATATAAATAGACCTTAAGGGTAATGATGGACATGATTTCATTTGGAAATGACTCACTTTCCCATGGAATCACCCTGTTATTGTCGGCCAATCAAAGCAGCACTACAGTCAGAAGCTCCATATGAAGTGGGATATTTCTAATATCTAATATCTAATAAATGCAAAATTGAATTAAAATGACATAATTAACTTAATGAGAATGATTAGACTACAAGGAGCTGTTGTTGAATCTGAAGGGAGTTGTTGTAGACAAGGACGGGGAGCACAGCAAAATAGCCTCAATTAGCCTTGCTAGCTAGCCATAGACAAAATACAAATCAAATCAAATTGTATTTGTCACATGTGCTGAATACAACAGGTGTAGACCTTACAGTGAAATGCTTACTGCCAAGGTTAACTACCAATATTGTTTTAAGAAAATACCCCCCCAAAAAGTAAGAGATAAGAATAACAAATAATTAAAGAGCAGCAGTAAATAACAATAGCGGGGCTATATACAGGGGGTACCGGTACAGAGACAATGTGCGGGGGCACCGGTGTCAAGGTAATTGAGGGAATATGTACATGTAATTAAAGTGATGATGCAAAGATAACAACAGAGAGTAGCAGCAGCGTAGAAGGGGGGGCAATGTAAAACCTTTTGAGGATCTGAGGACCTTTGCCAAATCTTTTCAGTATCCTGAGGGGGATTTGGTTTTGTCTTGGTGTGCTAGGTGTGCTTGGACCATGTTAGTTTGTTGGTGATGTGGACGCCAAGGAACTTGAAGCTCTCAACCTACCCCACTACAGCCCCGTCGATGAGGATGGGGGCGTGCTCAGTCCTCCTTTTCCTGTAGTCCACAATCCTTTCCATTGTCTTGATCACGTTGAGGGAGAGGTTGTTCTTGCACCACACGGTCAGATGTCTGACCTCCTCCCTATAGGCTGTCTCATCGTTGTCGGTGATCAGGCCTACCACTGTTGTGTCATCAGCATACTTAATGATGGTGTTGGAGTCGTGCCTGGCCGTGCAGTCATGAGTGAATAGGGAGTACAGGAGGGGACTGAGCACACACCCCTCAGGGGCCCCGTGTTGAGGATCAGTGTGGCAGGTGTGTTGTTACCTACCCTTACACCTGGGGGAGGCCCGTCAGGAAGTCCAGGATCCAGTTACAGAGGGAGGTATTTAGTCCCAGGGTCCTTAGCTTAGTGTTAAGCTTTGAGGGCACTATGGTGTTGAACGCTGAGCTGTAGTCAATGAATAGCATTCTCACATAGGTGTTCCTTTTGTCCAGGTGTGAAAGGGCAGTGTTGAGTGCAATAGAGATCGCATCATCTGTGGATCTGTTGGTACGGTATGCATATTGGAGTGGGTCTAGGGTTTCCTGGATAATGGTGTTGATGTGAGCCATGACCTGGCTACAAGCATCTTTCATTTCATGGCTACAGACGTGAGTGCTACGGGTTGGTAGTAATTTAGGCATGTTACCTTAGTGTTCTTGGGCACAGGGACTATGGTGGTGTGCTTGAAACATGTTGGTATTAACATTTCAGTGAAGACACTTGCCAGTTGTTCAGCACATGCTCAGAGTACTCGTCCTGATAATCCTTCTGGCTCTGCGGCCTTGTGAACGTTTTGTTTTTCAATTTGACCTTTATTGTTGTCTTGTTTAAACATCTTACTCACATCGGCTGCGGAGTCCGTGATCACACAGTCAACCGGAAAAGCTGATGCTTTCATGCATGTCTCAGTGTTGCTTGCTACAAAGCGAGCATAGAAGTTATTTAGCTCGCCTGGTAGGCTTGTAATCACTGCTCTCGGCTGTGCTTCCCTTTGCAGTCTGTGATAGTTTGCAAGCCCTGCCACATCCGACAAGAGTCGGAGCCGGTACAGTACGGTTCGATCTTAGTCCTGTATTGACGCTTGGCCTGTTTGATAGTTCGTCGGAGGGCATAACAGGGTTTCTTATAAGATTCCGGGATAGAGTCCCGCTTCTTGAAAGTGGCAGCTCTACCCTTTAGCTCAGTGCGTATGTTGCCTGTAATCCATGGCTTCTGATTGGGGTATATACAGTGGGGCAAAAAAGTATTTGGTCAGCCACCAATTGTGCAAGTTCTCCCACTTAAAAAAATGAGAGGCCTGTAATTTTCATCATAGGTACACTTCAACTATGACAGACAAAATGAGGAATGGCGGCTCTGGCAGCTCCTGACTGACGGGCGGCTCTGGCAGTTCTTGATTGACGGGCGGCTCTGGCAGCTCCTGACTGACGGGCGGCTCTGGCAGCTCCTGACTGACGGGCGGCTCTGGCAGCTCCTGACTGACGGGCGGCTCTGGCAGCTCCTGACTGAAGGGCGTATCTGGCAGCTCCTGACTGACGGGCAGCTCTGGTAGTTCCGGACAGGAGGGAGGCTCTGGATGCACTGGACAGGAGGGAGACTCTGAAAGCACTGGACCGGAGGGAGACTCTGGAAGCGCTGGACCGGAGGGAGACTCTGGAAGCGCTGGACCGGAGGGAGACTCTGGAAGCGCTGGACCGGAGGGAGAATCTGGAAGCGCTGGACAGGAGGGAGCACCTGGAGGGAGGAGACGGAGAGACAGCCTGGTGCGTGGGGCTGCCACCCGGAGGCCTGGTGCATGGAGGAGGCACCGGATGGACCGGACCGTGGAGGCGCACTGGAGGTCTCGAGCACCGAGCCTGCACAACCTGTCCTGACTGGATACTAACCGTAGCCCGGCAAGTACGGAGGGGTGGAACAAACCGCACTGGGCTGTGCTGGCGAAACGGGGACACAATGCGTAGGGCTGGTGCCATATAAGCCGGGCCGAGGAGACGCACTGGAGAACAGATGCGCTGAGCCGGCTTCATAGCTCCTGGCTCGATGCCCACTCTAGCCCGGCCGATATGAGGAGCTGCGATGTAGCACACCGGGCTATGCCTGCGCACTGGGGACACCATGCTCCTCACGGCATAACACGGTGCCTGCCCGGTCCAACTCTCACCACAGTAAGCATGGGGAGTTGGCTCAGGTCTCCTACCTGTCCTAGCCACACTCCCCGTGTGCCCCCCCAAGAATATTTTGGGGCTGCCTCTCGGGCTTCCTTGCCAGCCGTGTTTCCTCAAAGCGCTGGCTCCCTTTACCTGCTGCCTCCGCTCTCCTGGCTAACTCCTCATAATGCCGCCGCTCGGCTTTGGCTGCCGCCAGCTCTTCCCTGGGGTGGCGATATTCCCCAGCCTGTGCCCAGGGTCCCTTTACCGTCCAAAATCTCCTCCCATGTCCAGGAGTCCAGAACCCTCTGCTCCTGGTTACCATGCTGCTTGGTCCGGTTGTGATGGGTGATTCTGTAACGATTCTCGCCTGGAGAAGGAGAAGTGGACCAAAACGCAGCGTGGTAAGTGTTCGTCATATTTGTAATTAAAACTGAACACTACACAAAATGAAAATGAAACAGTTCTGTATGGAAAACACAGACACAGAAAACAATCACCCACAACCAAAATGGGGAAAACAGGCTACCTAAGTATGATTCTCAATCCGAGACAACGATCGACAGCTGCCTCTGATTGAGAACCATACCTGGCCAAACACAGAAAAACAACATAGAAAAAATAACATAGACTACCCACCCAACTCAAGCCCTGACCAAACTAACACAAAGACATAAAAAAGGAACTAAGGTCAGAACGTGACACTGCCAGCTGTAAGTTCTTAATGTCGTCATACAGCCATGACTCGGTGAAACACAAGATATTACAGTTTTTAACCTCTCTGGGATTTTCGGGATGGTAGCGTTTCGGGATGGTAGCGTCCCACCTCAACAACAGCCAGTGAAAACAACAGAAATCCCATAGTTAAAATGAATGCAACCGCTGTGTCAAATTTCAAAAAAGATTTACCAAAAAAGCACACCATGCAATAATCTGAGTACAGCGCTCAGAGACCAAAACAAGCCATATAGATACCCGCCATGTTGTGGAGTCAACAAAGTCAGAAATAGCATTATAAATATTCACTTACCTTTGATTATCTTCATCAGAATGCACTCCCAGGAATCCCAGTTCCACAATAAATGTTTGATTTGTTCAATAAAGTCCATAATTTATGTCCAAATACCTCCTTTTTGTTTGCGCGTTTAGCCCAGTAATCCAAATTCATGAGGAGCGAGCAGACGAAAAGTCAAAATGTTCCGTTACAGTCCGTAGAAACATGTCAAACGATGTATAGAATCAATCTTTAGGATGTTTTTATCATAAATCTTCAATAATATTCCAACTAGAGAATTCCTTTGACTTTAGAAATGCAATGGAACG
>NC_068442.1:45627667-45705801 GCF_023373465.1 Oncorhynchus keta
CCTAATTCTGCCCTGTGTGCATTGTTTGTCGTTTTCCTCTGGACATGTAGGAGAATCTTACAGCACGCTGCATGCAGGGTTTCAATGGGGTGTTTGTCCAATTTGACAAAATCTTGTTTTGCAAGTGGACCCCACATCTCAATTCAATTAAATTCAAAGGGCTTTATTGGCATGGGAAACATGTGTTAACATTGCCAAAGCAAGTGAGGTAGATAATATACAAAAGTGAAATAAACAATAAAAATTAACAGTAAACATTACACATACAGAAATGTCAAAACAATAAAGACATTACAAATGTCATATTATACATATATATATATATATATACAGTGTTGTAACAATGTACAAATGGGTAAGGAACACAAGGGAAAATAAATAAGCATAAATATGGGTTGTATTTACAATGGTGTTTGTTCTTGGTGTTTGCCCTTTTCTTGTGGCAACAGGTCACAAATCCTGCTGCTGTGATGGCACACTGTGGTATTTCACCCAATAGATATGGGAGTTTATCATAATTGGATTTGTTTTCGAATTCTTTGTTCATCTGTGTGATCTGGGGGAAATATGTATCTCTAATATGGTCATACGTTGGACAGGAGGTTAGGAAGTGCAGCTCAGGTTCCACCTCATTTTGTGGGCAGTGAGCACATAGCCTGTCTTGTCTTGAGAGCCAGGTCTGTCTACGGTGGCCTTTCTCAATAGCAAGGCTATGCTCACTAAGTCTGTACATAGTCAAAGCTTTCCTTAAGTTTGGGTCAGTCACAGTGGACATGTATTCTGCCACTGTGTACTCTCTGTTTAGGGCCAAATAGCATTCTAGTTTCCTCTGTTTTTTTGTTAATTCTTTCCAATGTGTCAAGTAATTATCTTTTTGTTTTCTCATGATTTGGTTGGGTCTAATTGTGCTGCTGTCCTGGGGCTCTGTGGGGTCTGTTTGTGTTTGTGAACAGAGCCCCAGGACCAGCTTGCTTAGGGGACTCTTCTCAAGGTTCATCTCTCTGTAGGTGATGGCTTTGTTATGGAAGGTTTGGGAATCGCTTCCTTTTAGGTGGTTGTCGAATTTAACAGCTCTTTTCTGGATTTGGATAATTAGTGGGTATCGGCCTAATTCTGCTCTGCATGCATTATTCGGTGTTTTACGTTGTACACGGAGGATATTTTTGCAGAATTCTGTATGCAGAGTCTCAATTTGGTGTTTGTCCCATTTTGTGAAGTCTTGGTTGGTGAGCGGACCCCAGACTTCACAACCGTAAAGGGCAATGGGTTCTATGTCTGATTCAAGTATTTTTAGCCCTGTACATGTACACACACACACACACACACACACACACACACACACACACACACACACACACACACACACACACACACACACACACACACACACACACACACACACACACACACACACACACACACACACACACACACACACACACACACACACACACACACACACACACACACACCTCTCTCTGTCTCTCTCTCTCTCTCTCTCTGTGTCTCTCTCAAAGGGCCATTTGTTTTGATATCATATTAATAATACACTCACTGGCAGTGGGGGTATTTTTGTCAGCCATCGGATGTGTAAGGACAAGACTATGGCGCTGCACTTCGAGACAGTCTTGGATGGGAGTTGTGACCCAGGGTCTAATGTCCTACCTAGAAGAGGCAGACCTGACATGACAAAAGACCACTGTGACATTGAGGGAAGCACCCTCTTCTCAGTGACCATCCCCCGTTCTTCCTCTGACCCTGACGTGGTGGATGGATACAACTAAGGTATCAAGGTTAGAAGGCCCCTCCAGGTTTCTTCTTCCTCTGTTCAGATAGGCACTCAGAGAGCCCGAGGGTCCGATCTATAAACACGCATTAAGATCGTGCCTTTGATCCCCGCTACGTAACGGCTGCATGTTCCCAGGTGGCCCGCATTGTCTTCGGCATTCTCACAGCGTTTCTACAACGTTCCCTGCCTGAAACGCATTTGCAACGTATGAATCTGGCTACATGTCCTGACAGTAATAAACTAATCTCTCTTCATTGCCGGTCACCAGAGGAGTCGATGTAACACAGTTTCAGTTGCATTTATTAGCCCGGTCAAGGCAGTTGATAAAAAAATCAAGAAAATCTCCTGTCTCTCATTCCGTCTTTCGCTCGCCGTCACACACAGTCCCCGTGCTCCAGAGCAGCCATCTTTTCATTACTTAACGCCCTCCTCCATGTCATGGATTACATTTTACGCTGCGGGGAGATACATTGCATCTTTCATTACCTGTCTGGTTTAATGAAGGCCTAACCAATTCAACTTTTCCAAACCACTCCTCCCTCCTTTCCCCTCCTCACCCATCTCCGCTCTGCATCTGTATGCGGCTCTAATATAAGTCCAATTTAAAAAGCTTAGCCCAGTCAGTGAGGGATGGGCCTAGCCGGCCAAATACAATCTCTCTCTTGTTCTGTCTTTCTCATTCTCTCTTCGTTCTCTCTCTCTCATTCTCTCTCTCTGCCTGTTTCTACCTCTCTTCCCTACTGTGTCTCCATCCCTTTCATTGTCTCTTACACGCACGCACGCACGCACGCACACACACACACACACACACACACACACACACACACACACACACACACACACACACACACACACACACACACACACACACACACACACACACACACACACACACACACACACACACACACACACACACACACACACACACACACACACACACACACACACACACACACACACACACACACTATGCCAGTGAAACACACATCCGAAGCCTCACAGAGTAAAAAACATGCAGGGAAGACAGCAGCAGCTCCACAGCACCAAAAACAGTCAAATTATTGGCCATTGTAAAGGATCATGTTATGCTTAAGAGGCTTGTCTCCTTCTCTCCATCTCCTCGTCTCACCTCCTCCCTCTCTCCTTCTCTCCATCCCCTCGTCTCATCTCCTCCCTCTTTCTCTCTCCATCTCCTCGTCTCACCCCCTCCCTCTTTCTCTCTCCATCTCCTCGTCTCACCTCCTCCCTCTTTCTCTCTCCATCTCCTCGTCTCACCTCCTCCCTCTTTCTCTCTCCATCTCCTCGTCTCACCCCTCCCTCTTTCTCTCTCCATCTCCTCGTCTCACCTCCTCCCTCTTTCTCTCTCCATCTCCTCGTCTCACCCCCTCCCTCTTTCTCTCTCCATCTCCTCGACTCACCTCCTCCCTCTTTCTCTCTCCATCTCCTCGTCTCACCCCCTCCCTCTTTCTCTCTCCATCTCCTCGTCTCACCTCCTCCCTCTTTCTCTCTCCATCTCCTCGTCTCACCCCCTCCCTCTTTCTCTCTCCATCTCCTCGTCTCACCCCCTCCCTCTTTCTCTCTCCATCTCCCCATCTCACCCCCTCCCTCTCTCCTTCTCTCCATCTCCTCGTCTCACCCCCTCCCTCTTTCTCTCTCCATCTCCTCGTCTCACCTCCTCCCTCTTTCTCTCTCCATCTCCTTGTCTCACCTCCTCCCTCTTTCTCTCTCCATCTCCCCATCTCACCCCCTCCCTCTTTCCTCTCCATCTCCATCTCCCCCCTCCCTCTTTCTCCTCCATCTCCTCTCTTCCTCCCTCTTTCTCTCTCCATCTCCCCATCTCACCCCTCCCTTTCTCTCTCCATCTCCTCGTCTCACCCCCTCCCTCTTTCTCTCTCCATCTCCTCGTCTCACCTCCTCCCACTTTCTCTCTCCATCTCCTCGTCTCACCCCCTCCCTCTTTCTCTCTCCATCTCCTCGTCTCACCTCCTCCCTCTTTCTCTTTCCCTGCCTACCTCTCCCCATCTCACCTCCTCCCTCTTTCTCTCTCCCTCTCTCTCTCTCCCCAATTCACCTCCTCCCTCTCTCTCCTCATTCTCTCCCTCTCCCCATCTCCTCCTCCATCTTTCTCTCCCCCCTCCCTCCCACTCTTTCTTTCTCCCCATGTGTTCTCACTATTTTTCTCAGTGTTTATCCTACTGTGTTCTTACACATTTCCATCCGTTTCATTGCCCCCGGATAAGTAAGGGATAAATGCAGACGTTCTGTACATTACCTTGGAAATAATGGACGATGCAGAGGGACGAGGCATTTATCCCACTTATTCCACAGTTGCCAAAGAAAACAATATTGTAGCACACATTTACCGGTAAAAATAACATGTTGTTGAATATGTTTTGAGTATACATTGCATTCAGAAAGTATTTAGACCCCTTGACTTTTTCCACATTTTGTTACTTTACAGCCTTATTCTAAAATGTATTCTTTTTTTTCTTTCCCCTCATCTACACACAATACCCCATAATGACAAAGCAAAACGAAAAAGGCTGTAACTTAAAACTTCTCTAGGATAGGGGGCAGCATTTGGAATTTTGGATGAAAAGCATGCCCAATTTCAACTGCCTGCTACTCATCCCCAGAAGATAAGATATGCATATCATTAGTCGATTTGGATAGAAAACACTCTGAAGTTTCTAAAACTGTTTGAATCATGTCTGTGAGTATAACAGAACTTATGTAGCAGGCGAAACCCAGAGGACAAACCATTCAGATAAAAAAATGTTGAGGTCACCCTGTTTTCAATGAGGTTTCATTGGGAATCCAGATTTCTAAGGGACCTTATTGCAGTTCCTACCGCTTCCACTGGATGTCACCAGTCTTTAGAAATTGGTTGAGGTTATTCCTTTGTGTAATGAAGAAGGACGGCCATCTTGAACGAGTGTCACTTCATGTGTACTGTTAGATAGAGGCGCGTGACCAGAAAGCATGTTTCAGTTTGTTTTCTTCCTGATCATCCTGTCTTCAATTTGATTGATTATTTACTTTGAAAAATACCTAAAGTTGTATTACAAAAGTAGTTTGAAATGTTTTTGCAAAGTTTACAGGTAACTTTTGATAAATTTTGTCGTCACGTTGCGCAAGTTGGAACCGGTGTTTTTCTGGATCAAACGCGCCAAATAAATGGACATTTTGGATATATATGGACGGAATTAATCAAACAAAAAGGACCAATTGTGATGTTTACGGGACATATTGGAGTGTCAACAGAAGAAGCTCGTCAATGGTAAGCCATGATTTATATTTTTATTTCTGCGTTTTGTGTCGCGCCTGCAGGGTTGAAATATGTTTTCTCTCTTTTGTTTAAGGAGGTGCTATCCTCAGATAATAGCATTGTTTGCTTTTGCCAAAAAGCATTTTTGAAATCTGACATGTTGGCTGGATTCACAACAGTAGCTTTAATTTGGTGTCTTACATGTGTGATTTCATGAAAGTTTGATTTTTACAGTAATTTATTTGAATTTGGCGCTCTGCATTTTCTCTGGCTTTTGGCCAAGTGGGACGCTACCATCCCACTTATCCCAGTCAAGGGTCCTGAATACTTTCCGAATACGATGAAAGTGAATTCATATATTCTCATCTTACACCTTCTTCTATTTCCAGGGACGTTAGACCTGTGTTTTCCTCATTAGACCTGTGTTTTCCTCATTAGACCTGTGTTTTCCTCAATTGGACCTGTGTTTTCCTCATTAGACCTGTGTTTTCCTCATTAGACCTGTGTTTTCCTCATTAGACCTGTGTTTTCCTCATTACCTGACCTGTGTTTTCCTCATTAGACCTGTGTTTTCCTCATTAGACCTGTGTTTTCCTCATTAGACCTGTGTTTTCCTCATTGGACCTGTGTTTTCCTCATTGACCTGTGTTTTCCTCATTAGACCTGCGTTTTCCTCATTGGACCTGTGTTTTCCTCATTGGACCTGTGTTTTCCTCATTAGACCTGTGTTTTCCTCATTAGACCTGTGTTTTCCTCATTAGACCTGTGTTTTCCTCATTGGACCTGTGTTTTCCTCATTAGACCTGTGTTTTCCTCATTAGACCTGTGTTTTCCTCAATTAGACCTGTGTTTTCCTCATTAGACCTGTGTTTTCCTCATTAGACCTGTGTTTTCCTCATTAGACCTGTGTTTTCCTCATTGGACCTGTGTTTTCCTCATTGGACCTGTGTTTTCCTCATTAGACCTGTGTTTTCCTCCCTGTGTTTTCATTGGACCTGTGTTTTCCTCATTGGACCTGTGTTTTCCTCATTAGACCTGTGTTTTCCTCATTGGACCTGTGTTTTCCTCAATTAGACCTGTGTTTTCCTCAATTAGACCTGTGTTTTCCTCATTAGACCTGTGTTTTCCTCATTGGACCTGTGTTTTCCTCATTGGACCTGTGTTTTCCTCATTGGACCTGTGTTTTCCTCATTGGACCTGTGTTTTCCTCAATTAGACCTGTGTTTTCCTCATTGGACCTGTGTTTTCCTCATTGGACCTGTGTTTTCCTCAATTGGACCTGTGTTTTCCTCATTAGACCTGTGTTTTCCTCATTGGACCTGTGTTTTCCTCATTAGACCTGTGTTTTCCTCATTAGACCTGTGTTTTCCTCATTAGACCTGTGTTTTCCTCATTGGACCTGTGTTTTCCTCATTAGACCTGTGTTTTCCTCATTGGACCTGTGTTTTCCTCATTAGACCTGTGTTTTCCTCATTAGACCTGTGTTTTCCTCATTGGACCTGTGTTTTCCTCATTGGACCTGTGTTTTCCTCATTGGTGTTTTCCTCACCTGTGTTTTCCTCATTGGACCTGTGTTTTCCTCATTAGACCTGTGTTTTCCTCATTAGACCTGTTTTCCTCATTAGTTTTTTCCTCATTAGACCTGTGTTTTCCTCATTAGACCTGTGTTTTCCTCATTGGACCTGTGTTTTCCTCATTAGACCTGTGTTTTCCTCAATTAGACCTGTGTTTTCCTCATTAGACCTGTGTTTTCCTCATTAGACCTGTGTTTTCCTCATTAGACCTGTGTTTTCCCTGTGTTTTCCTCATTAGACCTGTGTTTTCCTGTGTTTTTCCTCATTAGACCTGTGTTTTCCTCATTAGACCTGTGTTTTTCCTCATTAGACCTGACCTGTGTTTTCCTCATTAGACCTGTGTTTTCCTCATTGGACCTGTGTTTTCCTCAATTAGACCTGTGTTTTCCTCAATTAGACCTGTGTTTTCCTCATGGACCTGTGTTTTCCTCATTGGACCTGTGTTTTCCTCATTAGACCTGTGTTTTCCTCATTAGACCTGTGTTTTCCTCATTAGACCTGTGTTTTCCTCATTAGACCTGTGTTTTCCTCATTAGACCTGTGTTTTCCTCATTAGACCTGTGTTTTCCTCATTAGACCTGTGTTTTCCTCATTAGACCTGTGTTTTCCTCATTGGACCTGTGTTTTCCTCATTAGACCTGTGTTTTCCTCATTAGACCTGTGTTTTCCTCATTAGACCTGTGTTTTCCTCATTAGACCTGCGTTTTCCTCATTGGACCTGTGTTTTCCTCATTGGACCTGTGTTTTCCTCATTAGACCTGTGTTTTCCTCATTGGACCTGTGTTTTCCTCATTAGACCTGTGTTTTCCTCATTAGACCTGTGTTTTCCTCATTGGACCTGTGTTTTCCTCATTGGACCTGTGTTTTCCTCATTAGACCTGTGTTTTCCTCATTGGACCTGTGTTTTCCTCATTGGACCTGTGTTTTCCTCATTGGACCTGTGTTTTCCTCATTAGACCTGTGTTTTCCTCATTCGGCCTGTGTTTTCCTCGTTGGACCTGTGTTTACAATGTATCCAATTTCAGTTTGTGTGGTTGTTGGTTTAACTTTTTGTAAATTTGTAGCAAGTACGGTCTGTATGCAGTGCTTTATAGCGCATCATGATTAGGTGTCCAGTTATATCTAGACATCCAACTATCCAACTATCCCAATCTAGAATACCCTTTTGATTGGCTAGAATGCCCTTCAAGCCAATCAGAAATTAGTATTCAACAATGTTGTGGTATTAAAAAAAAAAATTCTAGCTGCCTTTCACACACAGGTACATTATCACATATACACACAGCAACAAGATACCTTTTTATATTATACAAAATTGTATTTATAGTACTGCATACTGAGTTAATGTAAGCACTGCATTGATAGACAGTTTGAGTCAAGGAAACGTAAAGTCATACACACACCATCCTCTTTCACCGATATCCCCTATATCTTTCATTCATCATCGTCTCCCATGCAGAGAGGATACGCTCTCCTCCCCTGCGAGAAGACTTGCCAGTAGTTATTAAGATCCAGCGATAGGGTCAGGGTGATGGATTGGTCGCTAGTGCTGCGCTACGGGTCTCTGGGACCCCAGATGCCATCTTCTGCCCACGTTTTCAGCACTTTCATGGACCACGAGCCATGGGAGATCAATAAGCAAGGCCATTCCACCCTCATATTACTGCTGATCCAGAACCAGTGGACAGGAGGGACGAGGGTGACGGGAGATAACCTTGGATGACAGCTGACCCGGGACAGCCCTCTGAAGCCTAACGCCATGCCAATGATGCTCTGTGGATCCAACCAATGGATTTGAACGCTTCTGGTCTTCTGTCGAACAGTTTCACGTACTTGTGAATATGGAGTTCTCGAATGAATCTTCGACTAATGGATAGGCTGCATTCTGTCCTCATAGTGGGAAAGATTCCCATTCTGTCTTTATTGTGTTGTCCAGCATGGAGAGTGGCATTAGCCTAGCACAATAATAACTGGGTCAGTTCAATGTCAAGGTAGTATGCCCTTGTTTTGATTGAGAGATTTCATTGATGGGATTCTGCGATGGATATGAAAATAATGAGTCACAGTGGATAATGGCTGACCCAATGGTCTGGTATGTTATCATTGTGTACATGTGTGCAAATGGGTATATGCAGATGTGCATCCTTGTGTGCGCTTGTGCTTTGTGTTCACGTGGTGTGTGGGTGTATGTGTGTGTTTTTACGCTTGTGTGTGTTTGTACGCTTGTGTGTGTTTGTACGCTTGTGTGTGTTCTGGTCAGTGCTGTGGAGTAAATGTGCTGCTGATGCCTACATACTGAGCAAAATGACAGTGATTATCCGCACTGAAGAGCCCACCTAACACGGCCAGAATGGGGGAGGAAGGGACACTTCCAACGTACACAGTACCCACGATCCTTTTTAATGGGGGATGGACACCGCCAAAATACCCAATACCCACAATACTTTTTCCAGGAAACCAGCCTACTAGATGCTGGCAGGATGGGGGGCCACTCTGCTCCAAGGTACAATTGTGACCTTGAAAGGTAGAGCTGGCAACCCTTCCTCCCAGTCCAACATCTCCTGTCTTCTTCCCAGTCCAATATCTCCTCCTCTTCCTCCCAGTCCAATATCTCCTACTCTTCCTCCCAGTCCAACATCTCCTCCTCTTCCTCCCAGTCCAACATCTCCTGTCTTTTTCCCAGTCCAATTTCTCCTCCTCTTCCTCCCAGTCCAATATCTCCTCCTCTTCCTCCCAGTCCAATATCTCCTCCTCTTCCTCCCAGTCCAACATCTCCTCCTCTTCCTCCCAGTCCAATATCTCCTCCTCTTCCTCCCAGTCCAATATCTCCTCCTCTTCCTCCCAGTCCAATATCTCCTCCTCTTCCTCCCAGTCCAACATCTCCTCCTCTCCTCTTAGGGTGGGTGGAGACTTTAATGTGTGTCACTTCTACCGACACATCACCTGCGCCACTAGGGGCACTAAAACTCTTAACCACTTTTATTTTACCCACAGAAACGCATACAAGGCCCTCCCACATCCTCCCATTCGGCAAATCAGACCATGACTCCATTCTCCTGTGTCCTGTTTACAAACAAAAGGAAGCACCAGTGATGAGCTCAATACAGAAGTGGTCGGATGAATCAGACGTGATGCTACAAGACTGTTTTAATAATGTTGTAATAGTACAGACTGGGGTATGTTCCTGGATTCAGGTTTACCACAACAGTCACAGGCTTCATCAATAAGTGCATAGACGATGTCGTCCACACAGTAAAGTATCCAAACCAAAACACATGGATTACAGGCAATATCTGCACTGGGCTAAAGACTAGAGCTACCTCTTAAACTTCTTGCGGCGACCCATCCCGGATCCGGGATCGTGACTACGGCTCAAGCTCATTACCATAACGCAAAATGCAAACAAATATTCTTAGAAATATTTAACCTCCACACATTAACAAGTCCAATAGCTCAAATGAAAGATAAACACCTTGTTCATCTACCCAGCAAGTCAGATTTCTAAAATGTTTTACGGCGAAAACATAGCACATATTTATATTAGATCACCACCAAAACAAAAGACAAGAGGCCATTTTGTCCCAGAAAATATAAAATTTAAAAGTAGGATTAAAAAATAAATAATTCACTAACCTTTTGAAAATCTTCATCAGATGACAGTAATATGACATGTTACACAGTACATTTATGTTTTTTTCAATAATATGCCATTTATATCCATAAATCTCTGTTTACAATGACGACATTTCAAAAAATGCTACTCAAATGTCCGGAGAAATGATGATAGCTCCGACAGATAACGTCAGATAACAAGCAATAAACATGACTAAATATACATGTTCTACATATAGTTACAAAGATACACTTCTTCTTAATGCAACCGCTGTGTTACATTTATTTTTAACGTTACAGAATTCGTTCACTAGGCTATACTGAGACGGCCCTCAGATATTAGCAGTATGTCTCCTCTACGTTTGGAGTCCACAGAAACCCAAAATAACCACATAAATATTCCCTTACCTTTGATGTTCTTCGATCAGAAGACATAGAAGGAGTCATACTTACCCAATACATCGTTTGGTTTCAAGTTGTGTGTCTCTGTATTAGCATATGCTAACAGCTTCAGCTGAAATGCACCCAAAATGACTTCTGGTCCCGCACTCTTGCGCATCAAAACTTCAAAATTACATATTATATGTCGACTAAACTGGTCAAACTAAGTGCAGAATCGAGCTTTATGATGTTTTTAACATGTAAAACAATGATCAGCGCGAACAAACAAACCGACATCAATTGGTGTTTCTTGGAAAAGAAAGCGCCCCAAATCGGCCGCGCAATAGAGTGCATGTATTTTCAAGTGACCCGAACGTTTTTGCCCGCCAAAGGACGAGGGCGCGCGAGATTCTCACAATGAACGCGCCATTTGAAAGCAGACATCGCGCTGAACACTTACAAACTGTTCCCAGATCGCTAGCTGCTTGGGAAGGGTGGGGGCGATGACGTCAAAGTTGGCCCAACTTTTCTGTTGCCAAGAGAGAGTTTGGGAGAATGGCTGCCCTGAGAGTTCTGCTTTACATACAGACATAATTTAAACGGTTTTAGAAACTGTAGAGTGTTTTCTATTCAATAATAATTATTATATGCATATATTAGCAATTTTGGGAAAAAATATTTTCAGTTTACTATGGGCACGCACTTCCTCCAAAGGGGGCAGTATTCAGCCCTATCTCCAAGAGGTTATTAAGAGGAACAGTACACAGACATGGACGCATACAAGAAAGCGCACTACGACCTCCGACGAGACAACAAACATGCAAAAGGACAATATAGGGGGAGGGTTGCATCCTATTACACGGACTCAAATGCTCGTCGCATGTGGCAGGGCTTGCAGACGATAGCGGACTATAAAGAGAAACCCAGCCATGCAGAACTCCCAAATGAGTTAAATGCCTTTTATGCTCGCTTCGAGGAATATAACACTGTACCTTGCGTGAAAGCCCCTGTTTTTCCAAATGACTGTGTGATCTCGCTTTCCGTGGCCAAACGTTTAACAATCACAAGGCCATCACAGACGGAATACCAGAGTGCATTTTCGAAGCATGCGCAGACCAGCCGGCAAGTTAAAATTGTACATTTTGCTGGACCCCAGGAAGGGTAGCCTTGGTAGCAGCTGATGGGGATCCATAATAATACAACGACAAATATGTTGGTCACAGATACCTTTAAAAAAATTAGGGTCGTGGATCAGAAAACCAGTCAGTATCTCGTGGAACCACCTTTTACATCTCCTTCACATAGAGTTGATCAGGCTGTTAATTGTGGCCTATGGAATAATTTCCCACTCCTCTTCAATGGCTGTGTGAAGTTGCTGGATATTGGCAGGAACTGGAACATGCTGTCGTACACGTCAATCCAGAGCATTCAAAACATGCTCAATAGGTGACATGTCTGGTGAGTATGCAGGCCATGGAAGAACTGGGACATTTTCAGCTTCCAGGAATTGTGTACAGATGCTTGCGACATGGGGAACTATCATGCTGAACAAGCTTAAACATTATTGTCATCTATCACCCAACAGGTGCGTTTGGAGAGTTCCTCAATGAGCTTGACATCTTGATAAGCTAATTTCCTGACGATGGCTCATCGCTATTCGTACTTGGCGACTTCAACCTCCCAACGTCTGCCTTCGATTAATTTATTTCCAGCTCTCTCTTTCCCCTCCTTGCTTCTTTGGATCTCACCCTTTCCCAATCCCCTCCAACTCACAAGGCAGGCAATACGCTTGACCTCATCTTTACAAGAGGCTGCACCCCCAACTAATCCCACAGCAACCCACCTCCAGGTTGATAATCACTACTTTGTTTCCTTTTCTGTCTCCCTTTCCTCCAACCCTAAACACACTTTCTTCTCCCTCTTTAATCCTACTCTCCCTCCCTCCCTCCTCCCTCTCTGCGGACAACTTTGTCAACCGCTTAGAAAAAAAGGTTAACAGGTTGACCACATCCGCTACTCATTTACTCATCCTAGCCCACTGGTCTCACTCACACAGAACTACCCTACATCATGACCGCTTTCTCCCCTCTCTCTCCAGATGACATCCTGCGTCTAGTAAGGTCTGGCCACCCTCAACCTGCACGCTCAACCCCATCCCCTTCTCGCTTCTCCAGATCACCTCTGGAGACCTTCTCAATTCCCTCATCAACTCATCCCTGACTACTGGCTCCGTCCCCTCTGACTTCAAAATGGCCCGAGTTACTCCTCTCCTCAAGAAACCAACACTCAACTTATCTGACGTCAAAAACTGTAGACCTGTATCCCTTCTTTCTTTTATTTCCAGAACACTTGAGCATGCTGTCTATGGTCAACTTTCTCATTATCTCTCTCAGAATGATCTTCTTGACCATAACCAGTCGGGCTTCAAGACCGGTCACTTAACTGAGACTGCTCTTCTCTGTGTCACAGAGGCTCTCCGCACTGCCAAAACTGACTATCTCTCCTCTGTTCTCATCCTCCTAGATCTATCTGCTGTCTTTGACACTGTGAATAATCAGATCCCCCTCTCCACGCTCTCAGGACTGGGTGTCTCAGGCTCTGCACCAACTTGGAATGCATCCTACCCAGGAAACAGCTCCTACCGGGTGACGTGGAGAGGATCTGTGTCTGCACCCCGTACTCTTACTACTGGTGTCCCAAAGGTTCTAGGCCCTTTCCTCTTTATACACCAAGTCACTTGGCTCTGTCATATCCTCACATGGTCTCTCCTATCATTGCTATGCGGATGACACTCAACTACTTTTCTCCTTCCACCCTTCTGACACCCAGGTGTCGACATGCATCTCTGTGTGCCTGGCAGATATCTCAACTTGGATATCGAACCACCACCTCAAGCTCAAAATCGACAACTGCTCAAACCTGAACTGCTCTTCCTCCCGGGGAAGGCCTGCCTGCACAAATACCTCTCCATCACGGTTGACAACTCCACAGTGTTGCCCTCCCAGAGTGCAAAGAACCTTGACGTGACCCTGGACAACACCCGGTCGTTCTCTGCAAACATAAAAGTAGTGACCCGCTCCTGGAGGTTCATGCTCTACAACATCCATTGAGATCAACCCAACCTCACACAGAAAGTGGCACAGGTCATCATCCAGGCATTCGTCCCCTCCAGTCTGGACTACTGCAACTTGTTGTTGGCTGGGCTCCCCGCTTGTGCCATCAGACTCCTGCAACTTATCCAGAATGCTGCAGACCACCTGGTTTTCAACCTTCCCAAGTTCTTTAATGTCACTAATGGCTCCTCTGCACACTCCACTGGCCTCCAGTAAAAGCTTGCATCAACTTCAAGACCATGGTACTTACATATGGAACAGCAAGAGGAACTGCCCCTCCCTACCTTCAGGCTATGCTCAAACCCTACACTCCAACCCGGGCACTCCGTTCTGACACCACAGTTCTCTTGGACCTCCCACCCCAGTCCAAGCTCTTCTTTGACCTGGCACCCCAGTGGTGGAACCAGCTTCCCCCCGAAGCTAGGACAGCAGAGTTCCTGCACATCTTCCGAAAACATATGAAACCCTACCTCTTCAAACAGTATCTTAAATAATCTTCCTCCTCAACCCCTCCCTAAAAAATAACAATCACTTGCACTCGAACACCCCCCCCCTTCTAGCTCTGACTCTACTGATTTTATTTTATTATTTAGATATTGATTGCTGTGATATTGAGGAGAAATGTAGCCCCCATCCCCGCAGGAGGCCTTTTGGTAGGTCGTCATTGTAAATAAGAATTTGTTCTTGAGTGAATTACTAAGTTAAATAAAGGTTCAATAAATAAAAAATGAATTAAAAAAACCATTGACAACATCAGCAAACTGTTAAACCACACAATGCCATACATGTGGTTTGCATTTGTGAGGCCAGTTGGATGTACTGCCAAATTCTCTCAAATGGTGTTGGAGGCGGTTTATGGAAGAGAAATTAACATTCAATTATCTGGTAACAGCTCTGGTGGACATTCGTGCAGTCAGCATGCAAATTGCATGCTCCCTAAAACATGAGACATAAGTGGCATTGTGTTGTGTGATAAAACTGCACATTTTAGAGTGGCCTTTTATTGTCCCCACCGCAAGGTGCACCTGTGTAATGATCATGCCATTTAATCAGCTTCTTGATATGCCACAGCTGTCAGGTGGATTGATTATCTTGGCAAAGGAGAAAATCTCACTAACAGGGATGTAAACAAATGTGTGCACAACATTTGAGAGAAATAAGCTTTTTGTTCCTATGAAACATTTCTGGAATATTTTATTTCAGTTTATGAAACATGCGACCGACACTTTACATGTTGTATGTATAATTTCATGTTTTTGTTTAGTGTGTTTATATATATATATATATATTTTTTTTTTTTTACAGTGTATGAACAGTACCAGTAAAAAGTTTAGACACACATACTCATTACAGTTTCTTTATTTTTACTATGTTCTACATTGTAGTAACCAAAAAAGTGTTAAACAAATCAAAATATGATATATTTGATATTCTTCAAAGTAGCCACCCTTTGCCTTGATGACAGCTTTGCACAATCTTGGAGTTTTCTCAACCAGCTTCATTAGGTAGAATGCATTTCAGTTAAAAGTTCATTTGTGTAATTTATTTCCTTCTTCATACATTTGTGCCAGTTGTGTTGTGTCAAGGTAGGGGTTGTATACAGAAGATAGCCCTATTTGATTAAAAACCAAATCCATATTATGGCAAGAACAGCTCAAATAAGCAAAGACAAATGACAGTCCATCATTACTTTAAGACATGAAGGTCAGTCAATCCGGAAAATGTCAAGAACTTTGAAAGTTTCTTCAAGTACAATCGCTAAAACCATCAAACGCTACGATGAAACTGGCTCTCATGAGGACCGCCACAGGAAAGGAAGACCCAGAGTTATCTCTGCTACAGGATAAGTTCATTAGAGTTACCAGCCTCAGAAATTGCAGCCCAAATAAATGCTTCACAGAGTTCAAGTAACAGACACTTCTCAACATCAACTGTTCAGAGGAGACTGCGTGAATAAGGCCTTTGTGGTTGAATTGCTCCAACAAAACTACAACTAAAAGACACCAATATGAAGAGGAGGCTTGCTTGGGCCAAGAAACATGAGCAATGGACAATAGACTGGTGGAAATCTGTCAATCGGTCTGATGGGTCCAAATTAGAAATTTTTGGTTCTAACTGTCTTCGTGAGACGCAGAGTAGGTGAACGGATGATCTCTGAATGTGGAGGCCAGGTCATCTGTGGAGGCCAGATGACCTGGCATCCACAATCACTCGAACTCAACCAAATTAGATAGTTTGGGATGAGTTGGAATGCAGAGTGAAGGAAAAGCAGCCAACAAGTGCTCAGCATTATATGGGAACTCCTTCAGACTGTTGGAAATGCATTCCAGGTGAAGCTGGTTGAGAAAATGCCAAGAGTGTGCAAAGCTGTCATCAATTTTTTTTTTTTTTTTTTTTTTTTAACCTTTATTTAACCAGGCAAGTCAGTTAAGAACATATTCTTATTTTCAATGACGGCCTGGGAACAGTGGATTAACTGCCTGTTCAGGGGCAGAACGACAGATACCTTGTCAGCTCGCCTTCCGGTTACTAGTCCAACGCTCTAACCACTAGGCTACGCTGCCGCCCATCAATGCAAAGGGTGGCTACTTTGAGGAATCTAAAATATAAAATGTTTAGCACTTTTTTGGGTTACTACATGATTCCATGTGTTATTTTATAATTTTGATGTCTTCACTATTATTCAGAAATGTAGAAAATAGTAGAAATGAATATAAACTCTTTCATCAGTAGGAGTGTCCAAACTTTTGACTGGTACTGTTCAAAAGTTTGGGGTCACTTAGAAATGTCCTTGTTCTTGAAGGATAAGTACCTTTTTGGTCCATTAAAATAACATAAAATTGATCAGAAATGAAGTGTAGACATTGTTAATGTTGTAAATGACTATTGTAGCTGGAAACGGCAGATTTTTTCAATGGAATATCTACATAGAGGCCCATTATCAACAACCATCACTCCTGTGTTCCAATGGCATGTTGTGTTAGCTAATCCAAGTTGATAATTTTAAAGGGTTTCAAATTGATCATTAGAAAACCCTTTTGCAATTATGTTAGCACAGCTGAACTGTTGTCCTTCTGTGGTCCTTCTGTGGCTCAGTTGGTAGAGCATGGCGCTTGTAACGCCAGGGTAGTGGGTTCGATTCCCGGGACCACCCATACGTAGAATGTATGCACACATGACTGTAAGTCGCTTTGGATAAAAGCGTCAGCTAAATGGCATATATTATATTATTATATTATTATTATATTATTATTATTGTCCTGATTAAAGAAGCAATGCAACTGGCCTTCTTTAGACTAGTTGATTATCTGAAGCATCAGCATTTGTGGGTTTGATTACAGCTCAAAATGGCCAGAAACAAAGAACTTTCTTCTGAAACTGGTCAGTCTATTCTTGTTCTGAGAAATGAAGGCTATTCCATGCAAGAAATTGCCAAGAAACTGAAGATCTTGTACAATGCCGTGTACTGCTCCCTTCACAGAACAGCACAAACTGTCTCTAACCAGAATAGAAAGAGGAGTGGGAGGCCCCGGTGCACAACTGAGCAAGAGGACAAGTACATTAGAGTGTCTAGTTTGAGAAACAGAACCCTCACAAGTTCTCAACTGGCAGCTTCATTAAATACACACGCAAACACCAGTCCCAACATTAACAGTGAAGAGGCGACTGCGGGACGCTGGCTTTCTTAGCAGAGTTGCAAAGAAAAAGACATATCTTAGACTGGCCAATAAAAATAAAATATTAAGATTGGCAAAAGACCACAGACAATGGACAAAGGAACTGACTAGCAGTGACCACAAACTATTGAATGGTAGTGTATACATATTTCTGTATATAAAATACGGTAAAAACACCATCAAATCAGATCCAAGCTATTTTAATTTGGGAAAGTCTGTTCCAAATTAATCCCACGCATAGAGAGATATATTTCACTGTCTACAGTTGTAAGCAAGGTTTGAAATTATAAAGTTTTGTCATGTTAGTATGAATTATTCGGGAGACAGGTGCAGGAATGCGTAATAGTTCTTTAAATTTCTTTACCCAAATTCCGCCGTTTCGTGTAAAGGCACGGGGATGTAGACTAAATAAACACTATACAAAACACAGGGTTGAAACCCAAACAAAAGAGCGAGGAGTACCTCGAATAAATAACACACGCGCACAATGATTAACACATGGGACGAGACCCGTAATCATCTGCACAATGATTAACACACGGGACGAGACCCGTAATCATCTGCACAATGATTAACACACGGGACG
The DNA here is from genome assembly GCF_023373465.1 of Oncorhynchus keta. Classification (NCBI taxonomy): domain Eukaryota; kingdom Metazoa; phylum Chordata; class Actinopteri; order Salmoniformes; family Salmonidae; genus Oncorhynchus; species Oncorhynchus keta. The sequence continues at coordinate 45,645,671 of NC_068442.1, forward strand.
AGACCCGTAATCATCTGTGCTGTCCACAATGGCATGAAAGCCAAAACATACAGCACAGGTACTCACATACACCAACGGACATTGTAACAATAATTGACAGGACACTGGTAAACCAAGGGCAAACTTATACAATTACTAATCACTGGGAATAGGGACCAGGTGTGCGTAATGAAAGATCCGGAGGGATCCGTGACTTGTTTTATTCAAATATATCTGTTGGGCTCTTTGTGGTCAATTTGCAGTCTACAAATGATTTGTAATTATGTTCCCGGCCCCCTTATTATCCGGGCCGTGGCTGAATCTATAGTGGTTGATAAGCCCTGATATACTGCAGGTCCCAATTATCTCTCCTTCCTCCCAAAGTGTGCACTTGTTCACTCTCATTTTTTAAATGAAATGACTAGTATAGAAATATGGTGGAAACTCCCACTAGCCCATGCCTCCCCCAATAAAATATTTTGAGATTCGTGGGAAGTAGTGAACTTACCCTTCAGGAGAAAGGAGAGATTATTGGGAAACCTATAGTCTAGTGTCCCCTGCACATTTAAGAGACGTCCAGCGCTCCGCGCTGTACAGACAGACAGACGAGAGGAACATAAATTAAATGGACATTTATTGCATTGGATGCGGCTGGCTTTGAAAATGTCCACTTCACCATGTCACGTCTCAGAAGCACTTACACAACAGCTTGGGCTCCATTTCTTCAAACAACGCTCTCTCTCTTCTAGCCCGCCCAACACTCTCTGTTACCTACACACACAAAAAAAAGTATCTTTTGCAATCTTGTTTGACAGAGCTGCCCACACAGTTTCCATGGAAACTCAAAAAAATCTTTCTTCTTCCCCTCTGTCTCTGTGATGGGCATATAGCCGGTCTTTGTGAGGAGCAGAGGTAGACTAAAGGAAGAGTGCTCTTCTGATCACCATATCAGTGTTTTACTTTGTAAAGATTAAAACAAAGTGCGGGGGGCCAAGATGAGCATTACCAAATAGTCAGAAAACTCTATTGTTCTGAAATAGACTCTGCATCAACCCACTGGTGGTCTAAAATACACCTGATGGCTTAGCTCATGTCTCACCACCTTCATGATAATGACTACCATTTAGACTTTAGTCACCAATGGAATTACACTTTGAGTGTGTGACATGGGCTTGTTAATATAGCACAATGTGCCGTACTGATATGAGGAGTGTGAATTGTTTGTGTGTGTCTGTGTTGTGTGTGAGATTGGCTTATTGGATCATTCTTTCAGCCTGAGCTACACAGGGGGGTTCAGTGGTTTACCATAGTGTGTGTGTGTGTGAGAGATGATTTAAGGTATCATTGCCATGGTGTGTGATGGGCATGGTATTGTCCTGTGTGCGGCACAGGGGGACAGGCAGCAGTGCCAGTGACCTTGTCCTTGCTGAATCTGCAGCCTGCAGCCTGTGGATGGCTATGACAACAGGAGAGCTGGAAGGGGTGGCATTAAAAGATTGCATCTGACCCCACTGAGTAATAACATCTGTGCTGCCAGAGGATTGCAAAAGTAAAGAAGGGGAAGAGAGAGGGGAGAACACACACACACACACATCTTTACAGTGGCTAGCTCAGCCTCCAGGAAGACCAAGGGTGAAGGTTCACACACCTCTGAAACGAACAAGGGGCTTTGAAGTAACAACAGCTTTGGTCGATCGTGGAGGGAAGGTTGAGGGGACTCCTGTTCAATTATGCACTCCCACATCACCTATTTCTCTCTATACCATTTGTATTTCACATACCTTTGACTATTGGATGTTCTTATAGGCACTATAGTATTTGCCAGCCTAATCTCGGGAGTTGATAGACTTGAAGTCATAAACAGCATTGTTCTTCAAGCATTGCAAAGAGCTGATGGCAAACACACGAAAGTGCTGTTTGAATGAATGCTTACGAGCCTGCTGCTGCCTACCACCGCTCAGTGAGACTGCTCTATCAAATATCAATCATAGACTTAATTATAATAAAATAAACACACAGAAATACGAGCCTTAGGTTGTTAATATGGTCAAATCCAGAAACTATCATTTCAAAAATAAAACGTTTATTCTTTTAGTGAAATACGGAACTGTTCCGTATTTTATCGAACGGGTGGCAACCATAAGTCTAAATATTGCTGTTACATTGCACAACCTTCAATGTTGTGTCATAATTATGCAAAATTCTGGCTAATTAATTACAGTCTTTGTTAGGAAGAAATGGTCTTCACACATTTTGCAACGAGCCAGGCGTCCCAAACTGCTGCATATACCCTGACTCTGCTTGCACAGAACGCAAGAGAAGTGACAGAATTTCCCTAGTTAATATTGCCTGCTAACATGAATTTCTTTTAACTAAATATGCAAGTTTTAAAAATATACTTGTGTATTGATTTTAAGAAAGGCATTGATGTTTATGGTTAGGTACATTGGTGCAGCGACAGTGCTTTTTTCGCCAATGTGCTTGTTAAATCATCACCCGTTTGACGAAGTAGGCTGTGATTCAATGATAAATGAACAGAAACTGCATTGATTATTTTCAACGCAGGACAAGCTAGTTAAACTAGTAATATCATCAACCATGTGTAGTTAACTAGTGATTGTGTTAACATTGATTGTTTTTTATAAGATAAGTTTAATGCTAGCTAACAACTTACTTTGGCTCCTTGCTGCACTCGTGTAACTTGTGGTCAGCCTGCCACGCAGTCTCCTCGTGGAGTGCAATGTAATCGGCCATAAATGGCGTCCAAAAATGCTGATTACCGATTGCTATGAAAACTTGAAATCGGCCCCAATTAATCAGCCATGCCGATTAATCGGTCGACCTCTAACCTTAACTCAATCCCATGACATGGATGGATCTTTATATTTCAGTTCAGGCAACCCCAATACCGGAATCTCAATGCCGATGGGTGTTGGGGTCCGAGTAGAGCTTGGTACATTCTGTCAATGAGACCCCGACGAGACTGACCCTGTTCTCTCCGTGGCCTTTTTGGGTCCCTGCTGTTTCTCCATGTCCCCTAGTGTGGCGGCAGGGTAGCCTAGTGGTTAGAGCGTTGGACTAGTAACCGGAAGGTTGCAAGTTCAAACCCCCGAGCTGACATGGGGCAGTTAACCCACTGTTCCTAGGCCGTCATTGAAAATAAGAATTTGTTCTTAACTGACTTGCCTGGTTAAATAAAGGTTAAAAAAAAAGTCTCATCTCTTGTCTCTGCCTCGTTCTCCCCTTCCTCCCATGTTCCAACCGACTCTCCTTGGTCAAGCTCTTCTATTAAGCCCTTCCTTGGCCTCGGTTAAATTATTCACAGAGGAGAAAAGGTGGCTCTAAGAACGAGGGTCTAAGAACCTCACATTTCACCTCCTCCACACTGGCGAACCATCTCATCATCTCCTGCCTCATTACCCCTATTATTCTCATTATCCCCATTATCCTCATTATCCTAGGGAACGTCATCTTGGTAGAGCATCTTTAACACTTGGAATGATGCAGGAGGGGGAGGACTTGTGGTGGTTCGTCTCTAGTGTAACCTCCTCTATCGGTGTCATTGTTTCCACTAGTTTTGCCACGAGGCTCCATTGATCAGTGATTAGGCTTCCATTCTCTACCGCGAAGAGGTTAAGAGCCCTCTTCTGTTCCTGGCGATCTCTCCAGCATATGGAGGGTGGAGTTCCACCGAGTGGAGCAGGCTTGAATGATCCCATGTTCAGGAAAGCCAAGGTCCTTCTGGATATCAGAGTGGTGCTTTTTATATATGCCATTTAGCAGACGCTTTTATCCAAAGCAACTTACAGTCATGTGTGCATACATTCTACGTATGGGTGGTCCCGGGAAACGAACCCACTACCCTGGCGTTACAAGCGCCATGCTCTACCAACTGAGCTACAGAAGGACCACACTTTTTAGCAAGTATTGAATGGGTTGCACAGGATTTCAACATTGCAATGATGTTCAGCACTGCCCTCTGGCAGGTGAAGCCAGCATGCCCAGGAACATCTGACTGATGTACTCGGCAGTATCCAAGTCATCTATTGTTTTGGTATTTAGGAACACTTGCTGGAGTATCCATCTGTTGTCAATGAAAGTACATGTCAAAGTGACTTGGTTGTTCCTGACCAGCAGCCAGTGGTGAAGGACAAGTACTGGCCTGCGTTACTTGGAGACAGCAGAGGTTTGATCTCCTTTCGTACCTTGCTGTGGATGCTGGGCATCATCTCTGTGCGGTAGAATTTTTCACTGTTCAGGGTCCATTTAGGTTTGGCGGTGGCCATTACACGCTTGAAGACTACACTTGAAACAACCCTTGTCTGTAGCCATCATCCCAGTTATCACTTTGTTCATGTTTTTGGAACTGTTGTTCAACTTCTGCCGCTCTGCTTATCTCATCTGTGGAAGAGTGGGTGGAGTTGTATTTGTTCTCCTCGTTTCTGTCTGCTGCATCAAACAAAGCAGGGTATTGACTCTTCAGATGGTATCACATAATTGTGGTGTTTTTACTTTTCGCTGTTGCCAATCCCACGCTGACTCTCTCATGACATGAATTACACAGTGTCACTCCTTGTGTTGGTTGAATGAAATGGTCTCACACTACACTTTGACTTCTCTTTTCAGCCATCTGCAATGGAAAAACAAATCATATTCATGCATACTTGTGTTGACTCCAATCAAAATCTCAAATTAGAATCAGTGCTGTCTCAAGCCTTCATAATAGACAGACGTGCATTCATTACAGTGCCTTTGGGAAAGTATTCACACCCTTTGACTTTTTCCACATTTTGTTACGTTACAGCTTTATTAAAATCTATATATATATATATTTTTTTTCCTACACACAATATCCCATAATGGCAAAACAAAAACTGTTTTTAAATTTATATAAAAAAATGGAAATATCACAATTACATAATTATTCAAACACTTTACTCAGTACTTTGTTGAAGCACCTTTGGTAGCGATTACAGCCTTGAGTCTCCTTGGGTATGACGCTACAAGCTTGGCACACCTGTATTTGGGGAGTTTCTCCCATTCTTCACTGAAGATCATCTCAAGCTCTGTCAGCTTGGATGGGGAGCGTTGCTGCACAGCTATTTTCAGGTCTCTCCAAAGATGTTTGATCGGGTTCAAGTCCGGGCTCTGGCTGGGCAACTCAAGGACATTCAGAGACTTGTCCCGAAGCCACTCCTGCATTGTCTTGGCTGTGTGCTTGGGTTTGTTGTCCTGTTGGAAGATAAACCTTCCCTCCAGTCTGTGGACCTGAGCACTCTGAAGCAGGTTTTCATCAAGGATTTCTCTATACTTTGCTCCGTTCATCTTTGCCTCGATCCTGACTAGTCTCCTAGTCCCTGCCGCTGAAAAACATCCCCACAGCATGATGCTGCCACCACCATGCTTTACCCTATGGATGGTGCGAGGTTTACTCCAGACCTGACGCTTGGCATTCAGGCCAAAGAGTTCAATCTTGGCTTCATCAAACCAGAGAAACTTGTTTCTCATGGTCTGAGAATATTTAGGTGCCTTTTGCCAAACTCCAAACGGGGTGTCATGTGCCTCTTACTGAGGAGTGGCTTATGTCTGGCCTAATTGGTGGAGTCCTGCAGAGATGGTTGTCCTCCACAGAGATGGTTCCTCCACAGAGGAACTCTAGAGCTCTGTCAGAGTGACCATCGGATTCTTGGTCACATCCCTGACCAAGGTCCTTCTCCCCTGATCAGTTTGGCTGGGCAGCCAGCTCTAGGAAGAGGTTTGGTGGTTCCAAACTTCTTCCTTTTAAGAATATTGGAGGCTACTGTGTTCTTGGGGACCTTCAATGCTGCAGAAATGTTTTGGCACCCTTCCCCAGATACGTGCCTCGACACAATCCTGTCTCGGAGTTCTACAGACAACTGCTTCGACCTCATGGCTTGGTTTTTGCTCTGAAATGCACTGTCAACTGTGGGACCTAATATGGACAGGCGTGTGCCCTTTCAAATCATGTCCAATCAATTGAAATTACCATAGGTGGACTCCAATCAAGTTGTAGAAACATATCAAGGATGATCAATGGAAACCGGATACACCTGAACTCAATTTTGAGTCACTTAAAAAATGGTCTGAATACTTATGTAATATGGTATTTCTGTTTTTTATTTTGAATAATTTTTCAGTGGAAAATGTGGAAAATGTCAAAGGGTCTGAATACTTTCCGAATGCACTGCATATACAACCTTTGGCTACTATGATAATGGCAATGACATTTTCTACGAAGTCATACATCTGCATAATATCTAACAATGGGAGCGAGTGTAGAAAAGAAAGATGAAACGAAGGTTCAGTTTGAATTACTCAAATCTGCCCGTTGTTTGAGAACGCGTACAAGCGCCATCTATTCCTGATCTTCTTGGTCAATAAACATGCAAGGTGATGCTTATGTAAACCTAAATTCAAGCTTTATTTAGGAATTTTAAAACATGTCCTTCTTTCCCTATTACAAAAATCATCTCATCCGACCATCAACCTTCAATTTACGGATGTGATTGCGGCTGGTCAGATGAGCACACTCTAGTAGTAAATGGCTAACATTACACCACAAGTGAGATGGATCGTTGCTGAAAATGGTGCATTCATAACCAGCTAAGTTGGCTATTTAGGTATTTCATATCTTAGCACCATGTTTATCTAGCCAGCTACTGTAGCTAGCATGGTAGCTCAAATAGATAGCTAGCTAGCTAACACCACATAGCAAAGATTACAATAACTAACCCTTCCATAACAGGTCACATAGCTAATGTTATCTGCTTAGCTAGTTAACTAGCTTGCGTATAGAATGCATGTTCAGGCACGTCGACCCAAGCCTTATTATTAGTGAAATTAACTCAACTAATAATTGCAATAGGAGTTCGATGTTGATCATTGTGGCAATTCATCCATTTCTCAATACTGTACTTTTCTGTTGCTTCTGCTGCTGATTTTGCAAGCTAGAAATGTGCAGTGCTGCTGGGTCAGGCTGTGAGTGGCGGCTGCAAGAGCAGCAGTTTAAAAAGAACTTGGATTTGGAATGTGGAGGGACTATTGACAAAGCCGATAGCCGGTACCACATGTGGACTCCAATCAAGTTGTAGAAACATCTCAAGGATGATCAATGGAAACATTGGATTTGCTATTCTAGTCTGATATATCAGCTCGGGCCGATTATCGGTCATTCTCTACTTTGTAGAAGCCACTTTACGGGCGATTACAGCTTAGAGTCGTTTTGGGTATGTCTGTATCAGCTTCTCACATCTGAATTTGGGGATTTTCTCCCATTCTTCCTTGCAGATTTTCTTAAGTGCTGTTAAGTTAGATGGGGAGCGACGGTGAACAGCACGTCTTTCCACAGATTTTCAATGCAATTCAAGTGTGAGCATTGGCTGGGCCACTCAAGGACTTTCACATTCTCCTTTTGAAGTCATTCCAGCGTTGCTTTGGCTGTATGCTTGGGGTCATTTTCCTGTTTGAACTAAGTCTTTGCCCTAGTCAAAGGTCTTCTGCACCGTGAAGCAGGTTCTTATCCAGGATTTGCCTGTATTTGGCTCCATTCATTGTTCCCTCTATCATTACCAGTCTCCTAGTCCCTGCCGCTGAAAAGCATCCCCATAGCATGAACACAGAATCTTTTGAGTATTTCACATGTCTTTTTGCCAACTCCAGGCGTGAAGTAATGTGCATGAGTGTCTTCCGTCTGGCCACTCTCCCATAAAGCCCAGATTGGCTAAGTGCTGTAGAGACTGTTGTCCTTCTCCCATCTCAGCCAAGGAACTCTGTAGTTCTGTCAGAGTAGTCATTTGGTTCTTGTTCGCCTCCCTGACCAAGGTCCTTCTCGCCCAGCTGCTCAGTTTGGTTGGACGGCAAGTTCCATATTTTTTCCATTTCCCAATTATGGAGACCACTGTGCTCTTAGAAACTGTCAACACTAGAAATTGTTTCATACCCTTCCCCAGATATATGCATCATCACAAATCTATCTCAGAGATCTATGAACAGTTCCTTGGACTTCCTGGTATAGTTTCTGATCTGACATGCACTGTCAACTGTGGGACCTTACATAGTCAAAGGTGTTTATTTCTAAATCATGTCCAAACAATTGAATTGACCACAGGTGGACACCAATCAATTGAATTAGCCACAGGTGGACACCAATCAAGTGAATTGGCCACAGGTGGACACTAATCAAGTGAATTGGCCACAGGTGGACACCAATCAAGTGAATTGGCCACAGGTGGACACCAATCAAGTGAATTGGCCACAGGTGGACACCAATCAAGTGAATTGGCCACAGGTGGACACCAATCAAGTGAATTGGCCACAGGTGGACACCAATCAAGTGAATTGGCCACAGGTGGACACCAATCAAGTGAATTGGCCACAGGTGGACACCAATCAAGTGAATTGGCCACAGGTGGACACCAATCAAGTGAATTGGCCACAGGTGGACACCAATCAAGTGAATTGGCCACAGGTGGATACCAATCAAGTGAATTAGCCACAGGTGGACACCAATCAAGTGAATTGGCCACAGGTGGACACCAATCAAGTGAATTAGCCACAGGTGGACACCAATCAAGTGAATTGGCCACAGGTGGACACCAATCAAGTGAATTGGCCACAGGTGGACACCAATCAAGTGAATTGGCCACAGGTGGACACCAATCAAGTGAATTGGCCACAGGTGGACACCAATCAAGTGAATTGGCCACAGGTGGACACCAATCAAGTGAATTGGCCACAGGTGGACACCAATCAAGTGAATTGGCCACAGGTGGACACCAATCAAGTGAATTGGCCACAGGTGGACACAGCAGAGGGAACACCCCCCTATCCACATCGATGGAACAGTAGTGGAGAGGGTAGCAAGTTTTAAGTTCCTCGGCATACACATCACAGACAAACTGAATTGGTCCACTCACACTGACAGCGTCGTGAAGAAGGCGCAGCAGCGCCTCTTCAACCTCAGGAAGCTGAAGAAATTCGGCTTGTCACCAAAAGCACTCACAAACTTCTACAGATGCACAATCGAGAGCATCCTGGCGGGCTGTATCACTGCCTGGTACGGCAACTGCTCCGCCCTCAACCGTAAGGCTCTCCAGAGGGTAGTGAGGTCTGCACAACGCATCACCGGGGGCAAACTACCTGCTCTCCAGGACACCTACACCACCCGATGTTACAGGAAGGCCATAAAGATCATCAAGGACATCAACCACCCGAGCCACTGCCTGTTCACCCCGCTATCATCCAGAAGGCGAGGTCAGTACAGGTGCATCAAAGCTGGGACCGAGAGACTGAAAAACAGCTTCTATCTCAAGGCCATCAGACTGTTAAACAGCCACCACTAACATTGAGTGGCTGCTGCCAACACACTGTCATTGACACTGACCCAACTCCAGCCACTTTAATAATGGGAATTGATGGGAAATGATGTAAATATATCACTAACCACTTTAAACAATGCTACCTTATATAATGTTACTTACCCTACATTATTCATCTCATATGCATACGTATATACTGTACTCTATATCATCGACTGCATCCTTATGTAATACATTTATCACTAGCCACTTTAACTATGCCACTTTGTTTACTTTGTCTACATACTCATCTCATATGTATATACTGTACTCGATACCATCTACTGTATGCTGCCCTGTACCATCACTCATTCATATATCCTTATGTACATATTCTTTATCCCCTTACACTGTGTATAAGACAGTAGTTTTGGAATTGTTAGTTAGATTACTTGTTGGTTATCACTGCATTGTCGGAACTAGAAGCACAAGCATTTCGCTACACTCGCATTAACATCTGCTAACCATGTGTATGTGACAAATAAAATTTGATTTGATTTGATTTTGATTTTGAATCAATTGAATTGGCCACAGGTGGACACCAATCAAGTCATCATGACATTTCAAGGATGATCAAAGGAAATTGGATGCAACTGAGATCAATTTGAAGTGTCTTGGCAAAGGGGTGTGAATATGTATGTAAATGTGATATTTCTGTATTTCATTTTCAATAAACTTCCAAACATTTCTAAATACCTGTTTTAGCTTTGTCATTATGGAATATTGTGTGTCGATGGGGCAGAAAACCCCCCCCATATTTAATCAATTTTGAATTCAGGATGTAACACAACAAAATGTGGAATACGTCAAGGGGTATGAATACTTTCTGAAAGCACTGTATCCCATCTATATGGTTATAAATACACTTGGGATATCATTGCTATTGTAACGGCGTTCTTCGTTTGTTGAAAGAGAGTCGGACCGAAATGCAGCGTGGTGGTTACTCATGTCTTTAATGAAACAATCGCGATACATGAAATAACTTCTACAAATACAAAACAACAAACGGAACGTGAAACTTAATATTGACTGGCAGATCTGGAAGAGACTGGTTGACTGGCAGATCTGGAAGAATCTGGTTGACTGGCAGATCTGAAGATCATGGCTGACTGGCGGATCTAGCTGCTCTATGCAGACTGACAGCTCCTTGCAGATTGACAGCTCTGGCTGCTCCATGCAGGCTGACAGCTCCTTGCAGACTGACAGCTCCTTGCAGACTGACAGCTCCTTGCAGACTGGCAGCTCTTTGCAGACTGACAGTTCTGGCTGCTTCATGCAGACTGACAGTTCTGGCTGCTTCATACAGACTGACAGCTCTGGCTGCTTCATACAGACTGACAGCTCTGACTGCTCCATGCAGGCTGACAGCTCTGACTGCTCCATGCAGGCTGACAGCTCTGACTGCTCCATACAGACTGACAGCTCTGGCTGCTTCATGCAGACTGACAGCTCTGGCTGCTTCATGCAGACTGACAGCTCTGGCTGCTTCATGCAGACTGACAGCTCTGGCTGCTTCATGCAGACTGACAGCTCTGGCTGCTTCATGCAGACTGACAGCTCTGGCTGCTTCATGCAGACTGACATCTCAGGCTGCTCCGAATAGGCAGGAGGCTCCGGCAGCGCTGTAGAGGAGGAAGGCTCTGATAGCGCTGAACAGGCGGGAGACTCCGACAGCGCAGGAGAGGAGAAAGGCTCTGATAGCGCTGAACAGACAGGAGACTCCAGCAGCGCTGTAGAGGAGGAAGGCTCTGATAGCGCTGAACAGGCGGGAGACTCCGACAGCGCAGGAGGGAAGGAAGGCTCTGATAGCGCTGAACAGACAGGAGATTCCAGCAGCGCTGTAGAGGAGGAAGGCTCTGATAGCGCTGAACAGGCGGGAGACTCCGACAGCACAGGAGAGGCGAGGCGCACTGTAGGCCTGATGCGTGGTGCTGGCACTGGTGATACTGGAGCTGCTTACCGGAGGACTGGTGTGTGGAGGTGGCTCTGGATAGACCGGACGGTGCAGGCACACTGGAGCTCTTGAGCACCGAGCCTGCCCAACCTTACCTGGCTCGATGCCCACTCTAGCCCGGCCAATACGAACCGCACCGGGCTATGCACCTGCACTGGAAACACCGTGGGCTCCATAGCATAACACGGTGCCTGCCCGGTCTCTCTAGCCCCCCGGTAAGCACAGGGAGTTTGCGCAGGTCTCCTACCTGGCGTAGCCATACTCCCTGTAAGCCCCCTCCCAATACATTTTTGGGGCTGATTCCCGGGCTTCCATCCACATCGCCGTGCTGCCTCCTCATACCAGCGCCTCTCCGCTTTAGCCGCCTCTAGTTCTTCCTTGGGGTGGAGATATTCACCAGGCTGAGCCCAGGGTCCTTTTCCGTCCAGTTCTTCCTCCCATGTCCAATTCTCCAAGTGATGCAGCCTCTCCCACTGCAGCTGCTTCTGTTGCCTCTCCTGTGGCTCCTGCCTGTTAACACGCTGCTCGGTCCGTGTGTGGTGGGTGATTCTGTAACGGCGTTCTTCGTTTGTTGAAAGAGAGTCGGACCGAAATGCAGCGTGGTTGTTACTCAAGTCTTTAATGAAACAATCGCGATACATGAAATAACTTCTACAAATACAAAACAACAAACTGAACGTGAAACTTAATACAGCCTATCTGGTGAAACTACAGAGACAGGAACAATCACCCATGAAATACAAAGTGAAACCCAGGCTACCTAAATACGGTTCCCCATCAGAGACAACAAGAATCACCTGACTCTGATTGAGAACCGCCTCAGGCAGCCAAGCATATACTAGACACACCCCTAATCAACCACAATCCCAATGCCTACAAAAAAAAACAATACGACAATACAATAAACCCATGTCACACCCTGGCCTGAACAAATAATTAAAGAAAACACAAAATACTAAGACCAAGGCGTGACAGCTATACATATGTCATCCAATATACAGTAGAATAGATCTGATCACAAGAACACAAAATAGGAGTCTTAACTGAGCGATTGACGAAGGCAGACATCTGTAAAGACTCATTCGCACCATTTTGATATAAATAATAGTCCAGAGAGATTCTTCTCATTTACTTTTTAATTTGGATGTTTTCTCAGCGTGCTTGAGCTGGAAGCTTAGATAAAGCTGTAACCTTGTCATCTGCGTTGACTGTGCTTGTTATTTTATCTACCAACCATTGAAGACAAGAAAAGAGCTACTGTTAACCTAACCAACCAGGAAACAGTCAACATGGTGATTTTGGCATGGTGCTTGGCATGGTGTCATTATACATTTTACTTGCGGTTTTATATAGTATAATAAATGTTCTCATTGTACAAAAAAAAACATTTCTGACTTTTTGCAGAAGCAGAAGACAAATCAATTATGAAACTCAAGCTTACACACCCTTTTATCTGATAGCCCTGTTTCTTAATGAATGATGCATATGGAACCACTAATTAGGATCTCCTAAATGAACACGTTTCTGTCTGGCGACTACTCAGAACACTTGGCCTTTTAGAGTGGCTATAAAACAAGACACATGAACTCACCACTGATTAAATTGTCTTTAAAGGGGCAATCTGTTGCAGATTTTTTTTTACTTATAAATTAATAATATGTACTAATTGATTCTTGAAGAAAAACATTTTTAAATGTCTCATGAGCTTAGTTCAACTGTCTTACCCCATCAGAACCCAACATATATTTTTTATGTTATATTTTATTTAACTTTTATTTAACTAATACTTGTTTAACTCCAATGTTTATAAACAAAGTAAATGTAAACAAACACCATATAACCTCAAAACATGGTTAAAACTTTAATGTTGATATCATGGATGGTCAGTCCTTGCATCCAAAGCTCTATCTATGAATTTGAGAGTGGTTACATTTCTCCAGGCCCATCCCTCAGCTTATTACTAAAACAGAGGCGGGGTACCCACTTTGTTAATGTTTCAATTAAGGATTCTAGCTTTACAGGCTTATTTTACAAATTGATACTTGCGGTCAAAGCTTCGCTATAATATCGTCCAAAAATAATATTGCGATATGTAACTGTATACACACACACACACACACACACACACACACACACACACACACACACACACACACACACACACACACACACACACACACACACACACACACACACACACACAGCTTCCCCTGTAGGCTGTAAGAAAGGAACTAAGGTACATAGAGAAACAAACAAAATGCAGTCACGGGGGATGAGCAGAAGGCATCTATGAACGTTGTGATCTGTCACAGCCTCTCTAAACTGTACAAGTAGGGTGTGCTTTAGCAGCGTTAACAACACAGGGCAGGGAGGATGAATGGCCTCTGCTTTCAGACTGTCAGTACTGGGACTCAGTAGACGGGGAGGAGAGAGAGCCAGAGGGAGAGAGAGACTACACTACCGTCAGACTCAGTAACCATAGCAAGAATCAAGAAAAGAGCACTGTATTCTAGAGTTACTGATAATAGAACGAGCCTCCTCCACCTCCAAATCAAGATCTACCACAACTCTCTCTCTCTCTCTCTCTCTCTCTCTGTTTGTGTGGAATGGATTCTTTAAGCTGGAATCTTAGTTGCAAGATCAATTTTTTAACTTATAAATTAATGAAACAAACTCATTGATTGTTGAGGAATATAACTTATAAATGCCTCATAGGCTTAGTTCAACTTTTGTACCCAATAAGAACCCAAAATATAAGCTTGTTTTACTCCAATGTAAATGTAAACAAAGACTGTATAGTCTCAAAACCTGGTTTACACTATACTTTTAATGGATGGTCAGTTCTTGCATCCAAAGCTCTATCTATGAATTTGAGAGTGGTTACATTTCTCCAGGCCCATCCCTCAGCTTTTTACTAAAACAGAGGTGGGGTACCCACTTTGTTAATGTTACAGGCTTTAACACTCATTCATCACCCCTTAACTAAAAAGGCATGCAACGGAGTGATTTTTTTTGTAACTCAATTCATAAATAGTGAATTTGAATAGTCTGTTGAAGTAGTGAAGAAGCTTTTTTCATTTCAAATAAAGTTTGAAACATTGAAATAATGTGGAAACAAAAGTAATGCCCTTCAATTATGCGCACGGGGTCAAGTCCCTCTTCTCTTCAAGCGGCCAAGGTATTACCTATGAAAACAATGGACCTTTAACTCTAATTAAAGACATTTCCAAGTCCTTGCACTTTGGTTAATTGGTAATGAGTTTGGAATGAACTCTAAATGAACCTGATTCCGATGGGAACAACCCCTGCATCAGTGATGGTGTGCCGACTAAAGAAGAATCCAGCCTCTCCAAAGAGCCTTTTGTCTTCTCATGCTTAGAATTTCAAACAGAGCAAATGTGCATGATGGCAGATTATCTTGCTTAATTTAGATAAGTAAAGGAAGAACCGTCAAACTTAGTCAAGGAATTACCGTGACAGGGTTTTGCTTGTGTGGTAAATTTTTTCAACGGGATACCACGTGGGCAGGCTGGCTGCATACTGGATGGCTGCCGTTTTGCCAGCTCCAACACATCTTTGCTATTTCGTGATGATTTTGACATTTATTTTTACTCTATTTTCACGAAATGTATCCACTATTATTTCTTACAACTGACAAGAACTTTTGAACGTCAGATCAGCAGTTACTTTCCTCAATTCCGGCTCTAACTTTGACTCATTTGCAATGGGCTCTCTCTGAAATTCCAACCCAATTTTTGGGCTACTCAATAGGAAATGCCGGCGTTACAGAGTCAAGAAGGGGGATCCTCGCGAGATTAAGGCGAAGGGAAAACCGGCCACCTCTTCCCTCCATTCTACTGGCCAATGTACAGTCACTCGTTAATAAGATGGATGACCTCAGGTCACGGATTTGCTACCAACAAGACTCTCAAAACAGCTTTGCTTTTCTGAAACATGGCTCTCGGACAAAATACCCCCAATGGCTATCCAACTCGATGAATTCTCATTTAACGGGCAGACAAGACAGGGAAGTTGGGGATATTGATGGGGGGGGTGGGGTGCCTTTACATCAACACCAGCTGGTGTTCTAACTCCAGCGTGGTGGAAGTGTCGACCCGCTGGCCACTGTTCACCCGCCTTGGAATACCTGATGGTCAAAGGCCGACCCTTCTACGTCCTGAGGGAGTTTTCAGCTGTTATTGGACTGTTAGATACATAACGTCACTTAATGAATCGTACAAGGCTAATAACAAGCAAGAAAACCTACACCCAGAGGCTGCGTTTCTGGTTGACGACGATGCCCAACTTCCATCAACACGTCTCCTTCGCCACTAGGGGCGATAGAGTCCTAGACCACTGTTACTCTACTCACAAACAAGCATACAAGGCCCTCCCTCATCTGCCATTTGGCAAATCAGACCATGACTCAGTACTCTTACTTCCTCTTTACAAGCAGAATCTCAAACAAGATGTACCCGTGTAACTCACTCTGAGAAATGGTCACCACAATCAGAGATTATGCAACAGCTTCATTAGAAAATGTATCGGTAACGTTGTACCCACAGTGAGGGTTCGCTGCTTCCCCAATTAACACAGACGTTGGAGCTAAACTAAAGGACAGGGTTACCACACAGAGAGCTATCACAGACAACCCTGAGGCTACGACTGAAGACAGGAACAAGTCAAATAAATACTGCTATGACCTACGCAGAGTCATCAATTGAGCAAAAGGACAATGTAGGAATAAGGTGGAATCATACTGCACAAGCACCGACTCCCACCACATGTGGCCACAGTCCATTATAGATGACAAAGGAAGACCCACCTGTGATCTGCCCAATGATGCCTCTCTACCAGACGAAATCAATGCATTTCATCCACGCTTCGACAACAACAACATTGTGCTGGGTGTAAGGGGAGTCACCGAACCAGTGGATTGGGGGATCTCGCTCTCTGAGGCCGAAGTGAGAAAGGTCTTTAATCAGGTCAACACCCTCAACTCCCACCCATTCTCAGAGCATGCGCAGAACAACTTGTAGGCATATTCACTGTAATTTTCAACGTCTCCTTGTCCCAGTCTATAATGTTTTAAGATCACCACCATCATTCATGTCCTCAAGATCTCTAAGGCTTCGTGCCACAATGACTACCGTTCTGCAGCACTCACTTCTGTAATCATGAAGTATTTTGAGAGGCTGGTTATGGCACACATTAACCACCATGCCAGACACACAAGATGCACTGTAATTTGCATACCGCCCCAACAGATCCAGAGATGACGCAATCTCAATTGCTTTCCATACTGCCCTCACCCACCCAAATAAGAGGAATAACTATGTGAGAATGCTGTTCATTTACTACAGCTCAGCGTTCAACACTATTGTCCCCTCTAAGAATGTCACCAAGCTTAGGACTCTGGATCTGAACACCTCCCTCTGCAACTGGATCCTGTATTCCTGATGGGCCGACCCCAGGCGGTGAGGGTAGGCAAAATCCCCTCCTGTACTCCCTGTTCACCCCCCATGACTGCGTGGCCACGCACAACTCCAGCACCACAGTCGTGAAGAAGGCGAGACAGCGGCTCTTCCCCCTCAGGAGGTAGGAGGTAGAGGAGGTAGAAAAGGTTTGTCATGGGCCCTCAAATCCTCTAAAAGTTCTACAGCTGTACCATTGAGATCAGCTTGGCTGCCTGCATCACTGCTTGGTATGGCAATAGAACCGCCCTCAATCACATGGCGCTACAAAGGGAGGTGTGGACAGCCCAGTACATCACTCGGGCCGAGCTCCCTTCCATCTAGGACATCTAGATCAGGTGGTGTGGTAGGAAGGCTTGGAATATCATTAAATACTTCACCCGCTCAAGTCATAGACTGTTCTCTTTCTGGTTCCTCACCGCAAGCGGTACCAGTGCATCAAGTCTGGCACCAACAGGCTCTTGAACAGTTTCTATATCCAAGCAATAAGACTGATAAACAGCTAACAAAATAGATACATGGACTATCTGAGTTAACCATGTATCTTTACTGACCTTTTATATTCATTTAAGCACTGTCTCTAATCAGGATCACAGGGCTCTACACACACACACACACACACACACACACACACACACACACACACACACACACACACACACACACACACACACACACACACACACACACACACACACACACACACACACACACACACACACACACACACACACACACACACACACACACACACACACACACACACACACACACACACACACACACACACACACACACACACACACACACACACACACACACACACACACACTCCATATCTTACACATAATATGCACATACATTTATACTGACTCTACACAGCCACACACCCAATCACATACACTTATACTGACTCTACACCACCACACACACCAAATCACATACATTTATACTGACTCTATACAGCCACACACCCAATCACATACAAGCTGCTGCTACTCTGTTTATCTTATATCCTGTTGCCTAGTCACCTTACCTTTATACATATCTACCTCTATCACTCCAGTATCCCTGCACATCGTAAATATGGTATTGTAACTGACCCTGTATATAGTATGCTTACTTATTTACTTATTGTGTTCTTCATATTTCTTCTTATTTCTTGTGTATTCTTTTCATCTATTACATTGTTATTGATTATTCATTGTTGGGTTATGAGTTTGTAAAAAAGGCAATTCGCTCAACTTGTGCATGTGACGTTTAAAACACAACATAAACCTACAATGGCATTGGAAAGACAAAAGCTGGAGAGAAACCCACAGAAACCACTCCCACATGACAGATCCACCTCTCTCCGGTTGTTGAAAAAATCAATCTGTGGAACAACTGAGGCGTTTATGGACAGACACCTACAGAGGGAAACCAGAGGGAAACCAGAGGGAAACCAGAAAGAAACCAGAGAGAAACCAGAGGGAAACCAGAGGGAAACCAGAGAGAAACCAGAGGGAAACCAGAGAGAAACCAGCGGGAAACCAGAGGGAAACCAGAGAGAAACCAGAGGGAAACCAGAGGGAAACCAGAGAGAAACCAGAGGGAAACCAGAGAGAAACCAGCGGGAAACCAGAGGGAAACCAGAGAGAAACCAGCGGGAAACCAGCAGGAAACCAGAGAGAAACCAGCGGGAAACCAGAGGGAAACCAGAGAGAAACCAGAGAGAAACCAGAGGGAAACCAGAGAGAAACCAGAGAGAAACCAACGGAAACCAGAGGGAAACCAGAGAGAAACCAGAGAGAAACCAGAGGGAAACCAGAGAGAAACCAGCGGGAAACCAGAGGGAAACCAGAGGGAAACCAGAGAGAAACCAGAGAGAAACCAGAGGGAAACCAGAGAGAAACCAGAGGGAAAGTGTTTGGTTTTGTCGTCACACTTCTTACGCCGTCTCATTTCCCCCCTTCAATCAGACTTTCTCAGCAAGGTTTCTGTCGCACATTTTAGGTTGAAGAAGGTTATGTCATGTTCAAAGGGCCTTGTTTGTGTCAGCCTATAGGCTTTAGCTTGACAGCCCTGTGATAGGGAGGCATTGAGGCACCACGACAAGTTGCCTCACCATTGAACAAGCGGCACAGATTGTCATTATTCCCCTCAACCTACTTTGGAACTTTTGATGATTGTGTCTGTCAGTGGCTTGCCTTTGTCTATCTCTCTAGAAGTCTGCAAACAAACAGACGTACAGGCAGGTTTGCGAAGTAGGTCTGTTTTGGATTTGGATGGCTTGTCACAATGTTTCTCGATGGATTAGTGACCTGCTGAAAACATTTTCGCCTCTGCTTGAGTGGATAATCTGTGCTAGGTAAGTCGTGCTAGATCGCTTGCCCACTGCGACATTGTGTGGAATACGCAATATAAAGAGGAAAAATATATCCCCTTTGATCTTTGATGTCATTGACGTCAAGTGGGAAGACAATCCCCTTAAGGATGTCAAGTTGATTTCACCGCTCCTCGTCTAAGAGTATCCATCACCGTAACCATGGATAAAATGTGTTTTAGGCCTCTGGTCCAGTCTGTTCTTGATGATTGAAGATAAGAGCTAGGACAGTTACACCAATTGGTTTTCTGTGGCGTCACGCAATAGAAACATTTGTAATAGACTACTGAGATAGTACTGAAGAAAATAGTAATTTCATCATCTTGTGATGTTGTGATGAAAAATATATCCGGAGAGTCGAAAAAAACATGTTGTTTTGTTACTTTGTTTAAACTTTGACACTTGTTTGCTGCGCTGTCTACATGACTCAGGAGAAACGATACGTGCTGAAGTAAGGCGGGGGACGGGCAGGGGGCTGGTGGTACGTGTAACAATGGAGGAAGTGAAAAAGTAGCCACCGACAAGTTAGACACTTGCCATAGGTAAATGTCATAGGTTATCAATCATCCCATCTGGCAGTGCCTGTCTACTGCATCAAATAAAAAAATATAAAAAAGCTAACTAAGATAGACAAGGAATAAATTTGGACCAAATCATGGGCTGGTGTCACCATCTATGAATTTCAAATGTCATAGTATATCCTTGTGTGTAGCAATGTCACATAGATGACATTAGTTAAATGTAACCTTTATTTAACTAGGCAAGTTAGTTAAGAACAAATTAATTTTTTACAATGACGGCCTTTTTCAGCCAAATATGGACGACGCTGGGACAATTGTGCACAGCCAATCACGGCCGGTTGTGATGGAGTGGTCATCTTTAATGACCACTCCAATAAGAAGACGAGACAATTAACGGAACAGCATTTGATCTACATCCTCATAACTTAAATGACAATCCCGGTCCTCAGGCAAATGAACCAAAGGACCAAGCGATCATGCATCCTTTCTTAATAGACAAGCTCTTTGACTGCGCCTATTTGGAGGCTGGCACTCTCTCACGCGTGCCAACGCGGGTGGGTGGGTGCTTCTGGGAGAGAAAAAGCATCTCCAACGGTCAGTGTAACTCAAATCATAAAAGTTGTTCTAACTCATACTGTATGCCAATAAGATTTCTTATTACTTAATGCTTTTGAGTCCTGTTAACAAAAAAGGTGGTTATTGAGTAAATTGTACTTACTATTTATTTGTGTTCCGCTAATTGAAAGTTATTGAATCTTTACATGTTACGATTACTTGATATTTTAAAGTCAATCTAACATTTATTAATTGATTCTATTATGTTTTAAGTCTTCACTTAAAAGAATAAACTAGTAGTCAGACAAATTGTTATTTGTAAAAAAACAAACATTTGCTTTATCTGTGTTGTGCTGATAAAGAATTATTACATTATTGAAAATTATGAATACTTAATAGCGCCACTTGGCACTGTTTTTAGAGGATTGTGGGTAATTCCACATTTTTAGACTTTGATAGTTGGGTTACTTAAATGGTTCTAGGCAACGGGTTTCCACCAAAAAAATGTAGTTAGCAAAACAAATGACTTTTTTCAGTGCATACTGTATGTGTCTGTGTGTGCCGTTTCATCACCTGTGGTGTGAAATATTGTTTTCATTAAAGAGCAGGCAGCAGTTCTCCGATGAAAACCCCAAACAGCACAGCAGGGTGTCTCTGGAGAGGAGCCTCAGCCTTCCTGCTTCACAGAAAGCCTCTTTCATTTCCTGCACACGCTCTGTCTTACTGACTCGTTTTCATGTGCAATACCGCTGAATGGATTTCTGCTCCTTAATTCTTCCTTTTCTCCCTCAATTCAGGTGAGGGTTGGAGGTTCTTCTCTATTTTTAGGGCTGACTCCAGTTTTTTTCTTCAACTCTTTTGCTCTCTCGATTTGATTCACACAGTCTTTTTCTCGTTAGCTGGAAATCCTCAGGGATTGGAATGACGGTGGTTTGAGAGTTTGGCAAAGTTTTGTGAGCGTTCCAGAACTACAAATGAGCATGTTTAAGTGAAGTTAAAGATGAACAGTAACCTTGTGCTGGGAAAATATCCCACTAGGGTGTCAGTCTCAGACACCGGCAGTGGTGTCGCACAGTCTACTAATGTGTCAGTGCACCATGTGGTGTACAAAACATGAAGCGTTTCTGACACATGTCCAGGGGGTACGTCTCTGTAATAAACCGATACAGAATGGCGCAGGATATTCTTTATCCAATAATGGCCATAGAAGAACATACAGTTGAAGTCAGAAGTTTACATAAACCTTAGCCAAATGTATTTAAACTCCTCCTAGTAAACATTCCCTGTTTTAGGTCAGTTAGGATCACCACTTTATTTTAAGAATGTGAAATAATAGTAGAGAGAATGATTGATTTCAGCTTTTATTTCATTCATCACATTCCCAGTGAGTCAGAAGTTTAAATACACTCAATTAGTATTTGGTAGAATTGCCTTTAAATGGTTTAACTTGGGTCAAACATTTCATGTTGCCTTCCGCAAGCATTCCACAATGAGTTGGGTGAATTTTGGCCCATTCCTCCTGACAGAGCTGGTGTAACTGAGTCAGGTTTGTAGGCCTCCTTGCTCGCACATGCATTTTCAGTTCTGCCGACAAATGTTCTATAGGATTGAGGTCAGGGCTTTATGATGGCAACTCCAATACCTTGACTCCAATACCTTGACAAAAAAAAGATTTAGATGCAAGTGGCTGTTCCACTGGATGTCATAAGGTGTATGCACCAATTTGTAAGTCGCTCTGGATAAGAGCGTCTGCTAAATGACTTAAATGTAATGTAAATGTACTTTGTTGTCCTTAAGGCATTTTGCCACAACTTTGGAAGTATGCTTGGGGTCATTGTCCATTTGGAAGACCCATTCGTGACCAAGCTTTAACTTCCTAACTGATGTGTTGAGATGTTGCTTCAATATCCACATCATTTTCCTACCTCATGATGCCATCTATTTTGTGAAGTACACCAGTCTCTCCTGCAGCAAAGCACCCCCACAACATGATGCTGCCACCCCCACAACATGATGCTGCCACCCCCATGCTTCATGGTTGGGATGGTGTTCTTTGCCTTGCAAGCGTCACCCCTTTTCCTCCAAACATAACGATGGTCCTAATGGACAAACAGTTCTAGTTTTGTTTCATCAGACAAGAGGACATTTCTCCAAAAAGTACAATCTTTGTCCCCATGTGCAGTTGCAAACCGTAGTCTGGCTTTTTATGGCGGTTATGGAGCAGTGGCTTCTTCCTTGCTGAGTGGCCGTTCAGGTTATGTCGATATAGGACTCATTTTACTATGAATATAGATACTTTTGTACCTGTTTCCTCCAGCATCTTCACAAGGTCCTTTGCTGTTGTTCTGGGACTGATTTGCACTTTTCGCACCAAAGTACGTTCATCTCTAGGAGACAGAATGTGTCTCCTTCCTGAGCGGTGTGACGGCTGCGTGGTCCCACGGTGTTTATACTTGGGTACTATTGTTTATACAGATGAACATGGTACCTTCAGGCATTTGGAAATTGCTCTGGCTGATTTCTTTTGATTTTCACATTGTAAAGCGAAGAGGCACTGAGTTTGAAGGTAGGTCTTGAAGTACATCCACAGGGACACCTCCAATTGACTCAAATGATGTCAATTAGCCTATCAGAAGCTTCTAAAGCCATGACATCACTTTCTGGAATTTTCCAAGCTGTTTAAAGGCACAGACGACTTAATGTATGTAAACTTCTGACCCACTGGATTTGTGATACAGTGATTTTTTTGTGAAATAATCTGTCCGTAAACAATTGTTGGAAAAATTACTTGTGTCATGCACAAAGTAGATGTCCTAACTGACTTGCACAAACTATAGTTTGTTAAAACAAGTTTTAATGAGTTTTAAAACGAGTGTATGTAACCTTCTGACTTCAACTGTATATGCTCTGTCTAAAAATTATGAACCAATCAGTTAAAAACCTAAAGTCATGGAGTAGCTTTTCACAGTGAAGTGCAGTGTTCTTACCACCAGGGGCAGTAGTCTACACCTACAGGCAAATGTACTATAGGACGTCTTCCAGCTCCTGGGCAGACCACCCCTGTTCTTTCATCAGGCTGGATGTTTCAGTCTCTCTGTGTCAGGGGTTCTTTCCGTTGGGAGACAGGTGCAGTGTACTCATTGAGGGCCGGTATGATAAGAGAAGAAACAGAGCGTCTCTCTCCTCTGTGTGACAACTTCATTAATCACTACACCGATCGATCGCCACACAGGAAAGGCGTTAGGGCGGCCCAACTGCCCACCAGCTAGTCTCATCCTCTTAAACATTTATGGATTTTTTTCTCTCACTTGTTGTTGTTTTGGAAATGTGTTTTTTCCTCTCTGGATCTGGAAAAAAACTTGCTCAGTCTACAGGTGGCTTTTAAAATATAGTAAGCCTATGTAAATATATAGTAAGCCTATGTAAATATATAGTAAGCCCATGTCAAATCAAATCAAATTTATTTATATAGCCCTTCGTACATCAGCTGATATCTCAAAGTGCTGTACAGAAACCCAGCCTAAAACCCCAAACAGCAAGCAATGCAGGTGTAGAAGCACGGTGGCTGGGAAAAACTCCCTAGAAAGGCCAAAACCAAGGAAGAAACCTAGAGAGGAACCAGGCTATGTGGGGTGGCCAGTCCTCTTCTGGCTGTGCCGGGTGGAGATGATAACAGAACATGGCCAAGATGTTCAAATGTTTATAAATAACCAGCATGGTCGAATAATAATAAGGCAGAACAGTTGAAACTGGAGCAGCAGCACAGTCAGGTGGACTGGGGACAGCAAGGAGTCATCATGTCAGGTAGCCCTGGGGCACGGTCCTAGGGCTCAGGTCCTCCGAGAGAGAGAAAGAAAGAGACAATTAGAGAGAGCATATGTAGGTTGGCCAGTCCTCTTCTGGCTGTGCCGGGTGGAGATTATATTAGAACATTGCCAAGATGTTCAAATGTTCATAAATGACCAGCATGGTCGAATAATAGTAAGGCAGAACAGTTGAAACTGGAGCAGCAGCATGGCCAGGTGGACTGGGGACAGCAAGGAGTCATCATGCCAGGTAGTCCTGGGGCATGGTCCTAGGGCTCAGGTCCTCCGAGAGAGAGAAAGAAAGAAGGAGAGAATTAGAGAACGCACACTTAGATTCACACAGGACACCGAATAGGAAGGAGAAGACAGATTTAACCTGTTCAGAAGTTTACTGCCCCTTCTGAGGATAACAAAAACTGACCCTAGCCCCACTCTAAAGCTTTTAAAACAGTTTAAATTATGTCAAAACTAAAATCTGCATTTTCAAAAATATCTGGAGGCTGAGACAGGAGGGGTCAGGAGAGCATCTCAGCTGGCCCCATCCGAGGACAAGTCCTCTCTCTTTTCAAGATCGATTGAACAGGGCCAAACAGGAAGGATATAACTATGTAAACATATAGTACAAGTTTTGAAGCCTATGTAAACATATAGTAAGCCTATGTAAACATATAGTAAGCCTATGTAAACATATAGTAAGCCTATGTAAATATATAGTAAGCCTAAAATGTAAATATATAGTAAGCCTATGTAAATATATATTTAGTCAAAGTTTATGATGTGTATTCCTATGTAAATATTTGGGTATAGTATCATTGTAAACAGAGATTTATGTAAACATATAGTGAAGCCTATGTAAACATATAGTAAGCCTATGTAAATATATAGTAAGCCTATGTAAATATATAGTTTTAGAAATCTGACTTGCTGGCTAGATAAACAACTGTTTATCTTTCATTTGAATTTTATATTAGTAGGTTAAATATTTTTAGGAATATTTTTGCGCATGTTAAATATATAGTAAGCAGAGGAATAAAACTATGTAAATATATAGTAAGCCATAAATATGTAAAGGAGGGGTATATAGTAAGGGCCAATGTAAACTATATAGTAAGCCTATGTAAAATATATAGTAAGCCTATGTAAATATATAGTAAGCCTATGTAAATATATAGTAAGCCTATGTAAATATATAGTAAGCCTATGTAAATATATAGTAAGCCTATGTAAATATATAGTAAGCCTATGTAAACATATAGTAAGCCTATGTAAACATATAGTAAGCCTATGTAAACATATAGTAAGCCTATGTAAACATATAGTAAGCCTATGTAAACATATAGTAAGCCTATGTAAATATATAGTAAGCCTATGTAAATATATAGTAAGCCTATGTAAATATATAGTAAGCCTATGTAAATATATAGTAAGCCTATGTAAATATATAGTAAGCCTATGTAAATATATAGTAAGCCTATGTAAATATATAGTAAGCCTATGTAAATATATAGTAAGCCTATGTAAATATATAGTAAGCCTATGTAAATATATAGTAAGCCTATGTAAATATATAGTAAGCCTATGTAAATATATAGTAAGCCTATGTAACTAGGAGTGGAAACTCTGGAAACACGTAGTTGAAGTTCACAATTTCATTTGAAAGTTTTCCCATCAAATTCTGTCCTGCCATTCCCTTTCCTGCAGTCGGATAACAAAAAGCCTCTAGTCGCCTCATGGGTGGAATGTTAGCATTTTTTTTGTCAACAATTGAATCATAAATAAGCATTATTCAAAACAACCTGCCGAAAATCTGGTGTTTCTACGTCAAAACATTTTTGTTGTAATTCAGTCTTCTGTGATGTATATAAAGTGTAATATTGGGATGCAAACTCAACTTTTAATGCATTTCAACTCTATATCTGACATTGTACAGGTGTCTAATTATTTGAAGGCCATAACCATGTGTGTGAGGCGTTTGGTTTCAAAGTAGATTTGTTTGACTACCAAGGAACACCCTGATTCAGCCCACTTCAGTAAAAGGTTAATGGGTCAATGTAAACCAATGTAACAGGTGGGATCTGTGTGAATCTCACCTACCAAGTGTTTCCATTAACTGATTGACTGTATGAAAGATGTGTGCTTTAGTAATCCCATCTGTCTGCTGGGGAGCACTTCCTTCTTTTAGCTTTATAACATATGTGTCACGCCTGCCCCCACTTTTACACACATCTGTCACACATCATTACGCACGCTCGTCAGACTCACCTGGACTCCTTCACGTTGTTGTATATCTGTCTGTTCCTCGGTGGTGTTCCCTGTGTCCACATCATCAATTGTTGTTATGTGTTCCTGTCCAGATGATAGTTCCTGTAATATATATATATATATATATATATATATATGGGGGGCCGCACAGCCCTCCATGTGCTCGCCAGAGGTAGCCTGACTGCCATTAGGTACCGAGATGAGATCCTCAGAACCCTTGTGAGACCATATGCTGGTGTGGTTGGCCCTGGGTTCCTCCTAATGCAAGACAATGCTAGACCTCATGTGGCCGGAGTGTGTCATGGTTATTCCTCCTAATGCAAGACAATGCTAGACCTCATGTGGCCAGAGTCATGGTTATGGTCAACTTTGCAGGAACTTTGCAGGAAAAACATTAGAATGTTTTTTTATAGGTTTCAGAAATCAAGATAGAGTTTCGTATTGTTTCAAGAACGTTTTAAAACGTTTCAGATACCTTTTAAAATGTTTCAGGAATGTCCCAAAACATTTGCATTGATATTCTCGATTGCATTGATTCTCGGTTGTATTGATATACTAATATTTATACAATTTCTTTCCATTGTTTTACTTTTAGATGTGTGTGTATTGTTGTGAATTGTTAGATTCACAACAGCCATGCAATCTCCATAAACAAACATTGGCAGTAGAATGGGGCGGCAGGGTAGCTTAGTGGTTAGAGCGTTGGACTAGTAACCGAAAGGTTGCAAGTTCGAATCCCTGAGCTGACAAGGTACAAATCTGTCATTCTGCCCCTGAACAGGCAGTTAACCCACTGTTCCTAGGCCGTCATTGAAAATAAGAATTTGTTCTTAACTGACTTGCCTAGTTAAATAAAGGTAAAATAAAAAATGGCTGTACTGAAGAGCTCAGTGACTTTCAACGTGACATCATCATATGCCACTTTTCCGAAAAGTCAATTAGTCAAATTTCTGCTCTGTTAGAGCTGCCCTGCTAGGGTCAACTGTTATTGCTGTTATTGTCTAGGAGCAACAACGGCTCAGCCACAAAGCGGTCGGCCACACAAGCTCACAGAAGGGGACTGCCAAGTGCTGAAGCGTGTAAAAATCATCGACTGTGAGCCAGGACTCATCGCCCAACATCAGTGCCTGACCTCACTACTGCTCTTGTGGCTAATTGGAAGCAAGTCCCAGCAGCAATGTTCCAACATCTAGTGGAAAGCCTTCCCAGAAGAGTGGAGGCTGTTCTAGCAACAAAGGGGGGGGACCAACTCCAAATTAATGCCCATGATTTTGGAATGAGATGTTCTACCAGCAGATGTCCACATACTTTTGGTCATGTAGTGTATGTTTATGTGACCAGTAAATTTGATTTGATTTTGAAGTAAGAAATAGTCATGTGAACATGCGGCACAATAATGTATTGGATGAAATCATTGTATATTTGTAAACTTCAAGTTGAGAAGTGGTCTATAGGATCCTGACACAAAGTAGCAAAATGCAACTAGAGATTTCACTGTGCTTGCTATTGTGAATTATAAAAGTATGTTTTTTTTGTAATAAAAGCTTTCATAATCAGATTTTTTCATATTGACAACATATTATTTAGGTTGTTTTCAGAACACATAAACACACATATATTTAAATGATAGCAAGGATAAATGATAAAAATGGCTGACATCTTCCTTCCTCCATTGTTAGTGTGCTGAGATGTCTGTGTCTCCTCTCTGCTCAGACACATGGTCCCGAAGCTGCTCAGTGAGCCATGAAAAAGCCCAGATGAACTGAGGAGTACAAAAGGAGTGATAGAGGTGATGACATAGAGACATCAAGCCGAGAGGAAAAGGAAGGGGGCAATGCCCCAGGTGGAGACGTACCAATCGAATATTAAAAAGGACAGTGATCAAATCAAATCAAATTGTAGTAGTCACATGCGCCGAATACAACAGGTGTAGGTAGACCTTATAAAGTGAAATGCTTACTTATAAGCCCTTACCCAAAAATGCAGTTTTATGAATGATGAACACTAATATTATGGGAAACATACACTGTACATCTAGAGTTGTGTTTATTCGGTTAATCCAAGGGTCTACCAGTAGCTCGTAGCCCACCTATGAGTAGCTCGACAAACAATTCTGAAAGTGTATGTATTTTTCACGTGTTCCACCACAAACTGTCATAATACTGTCAAAGACAAATCTGACAAGTATCAGACACCACAAGCTCCCATACTAATACTATCCAATCGAATCCAAGTTGACATTGTCCCAGAACTAGTTAGGCAAAAATGCCCTAAAAAGCCAGACATAACACATTATCATCCCATTCATTTCCATCAATAACGGTCATGGAATGTCTGTGTGCCGCGCGTTTGTCTACCATTCACTTTGTGTAGCCAGTTAGAAAATCACGAGAACTGTCTTCTGGATAGACAGAAAGGCTTTCCCCAAAACCCTGTAAATTAAATGTTAACTGCAAAGTAGCTCGCGACAGGTTTAACTATTTAAAAGTAGCTCACATGCTAGAAATTGTCGAAGACCCCGGTCTAACCTGTTCCCATGTAATGGAGCTCAACCTCTTGTTTATGGAGGTAATTGGTTTGTTCTCAGCTGAAGGGTCCAAGCAGCATTTTTGACACACTTCTAAAGGACTGAGGTTCTGACTGATCAATGCGATGCAGTGAAAGGTACATTACCCTGGATGTTTTCAGAACACATAAACACACATTTATTTCATTAAAGGAAAGCGAGGAGAAATTACAAACGAGATGTAGGCCTACATTAACAGTTTCTAAGGATAGGACCTCTGTGTCCCAAATGGTAACCTATTCCCTATGTAGTGCACTACGTTTGACCAGAGTCCATATGGGTATTAGTGCACAACTTTTTACCAAAGTCCCATAGGGACTAGGGTGCCATTTGGGATGCATTGGGAGCTGTATGTATGTGGATTAATCAAATAATTGAATGTATTATTTGATTAGCGCCCAGTCTGCCTGTCTTTATTCTGCTCCTAAATGATACCTAATCCAATCCCCTCTGTGTGATTAAAGAAAATAATTTCAAGTAATCTTTAACAAGATTTGGAAAAGCTGCTGAGATTTAGCTAAAGAGCTCGAAAACCTTCCCTCTTCGAAGTGACCAACTCCTGACTAGATGTGTTCCGGGATCACACACCTGGGTCTCATACACACACATACCCTACACACCCTACACACACACGCTACACAGACACCCTACACACACACCCTACAAACCCTACACACACACCCAAAACACACACACCCTACATACACCTGGCTCTCATACACATACACACCCCACACACCCTACACACACACCCTACACACCACGCTACACAGACACCCTACACACACACCCTACACACATACCCTACAAACCCTACACACACCCCAAAACACACACCCCTACATACACCTGGCTCTCATACACATACACACCCCACACACCCTACACACACACCCCACACACACACCCCACACACCCTACACACACACCCTACATACACCTGGCTCTCATACACACACACTCCACACACCCTCCACACCCTACACACACACCTCACACACCCTACACACACCTGGCTCTCATACACACACACCCCACACCCCCTACACACACACACCCTACACACACCTGGCTCTCATACGCACACATCTCACGCACCCTAAACACACACCCTACAGACACCTGGCGATTACTCAAGCTCATGGGTGCGTGCTTAGTCCCCTCCTGTACTCTCTGTTCACTCATAACTGCATGGCCAGGCACAACTCCAACACCATCACTAAGTTTGCCGATGACACAACAGTGGTAGGCCTGATCACTGACAACGATGAGACAGCCTATAAGGAGGAGGTCAAAGACCTGACAGTGTGGTGCGAGGAAATAAACCTCTCCGTCAACGTGATCAAGACAAAGGAGATGATTTTACACTACAGGAAAAGGAGGACTGAGCCCGCCCCCATTCTCATCGACAGGGCTGCAGTGGAGCAGATTAAGAGCTTCAAGTTCCTTGGCGTCCACATCACC
The DNA here is from genome assembly GCF_023373465.1 of Oncorhynchus keta. NCBI lineage: Eukaryota > Metazoa > Chordata > Actinopteri > Salmoniformes > Salmonidae > Oncorhynchus > Oncorhynchus keta. Next base: position 45,675,994 of record NC_068442.1, read on the forward strand.
AACAAACTAACATGGTCCAAGCACACCAAGACAGAACTTGCGTGGAGCCCCAGATCGAAGGAGATTATCAGGGGTCTTGTATGTCTTCCATTTCCTAATAATTGCTCCCACAGTTGATTTCTTCAAACCAAGCTGCTTACCTATTGCAGATTCAGTCTTCCTAGCCTGGTGCCGGTCTACAATTTTTTTTTTCTGGTGTCCTTTGACAGCTCTTTGGTCTTGGCCATAGTGGAGTTTGGAGTGTGACTGTTTGAGGTTGTGGACAGGTGTCTTTTATACTGATAACAAGTTCAAACAGGTGCCATTAATACAGGTAATGAGTGGAGGACACAGGAGCCTCTTAAAGAAGAAGTTACAGGTCTGTGAAAGCCAGAAACCTTGCTTGTTTGTAGGTGACCAAATACTTATTTTCCACCATAATTTGCAAATAAATTCATTACAAATCATACAATGTGATTTTCTGGATTTTTCCCTCATTTTGTCTGTCATAGTTGAAGTGTACCTATGATGAAAATGTACAGGCCTCTCTCATCTTTTTAAGTGGGAGAACTTGCACAATTGGTGGCTGACTAAATACTTTTTTGCCCCACTGTATATATACACCTGTTCTGAAATTTCCAAGAGTCTGCAACACCACTAAGCCAGGGACACCACCAAGCAAGCAGCACCATGAAGCCCAATGATCTCTCCAAACAGGCCAGGGACAAAGTTGTGGAGAAGTACAGATCAGGGTTGGGTTATAAATAAATATCCGAAACTTTTAACATCCCACGGAGCCATTATTAAAAAATTTAAAGAATGTGGCAGCACAACACACCTGACAAGAGAGGGCAAAACTCATGGACCAGGCAAGGAGGGCAACAAAGAGACCAATTGGAGTATCTGTCCATAGGACCACTTTAAGCCGTACACTCCACAGAGCTGGGCTTTATGGAAGAGTGACCAGAAAAAAACATTACTTCAAGAAAAAAATAAGCAAACATGTCAAAAGGCATGTCGGACACTCCCCAAACATATGGAAGAAGGTACTCTAGTCAGATGAGACTAAAATTGAGCTTATTGGCCATCAAGGAAAACGCTATGTCTGGCGCAAACCCAACAACTCTCATCACCCCGAGAATACCATCATGCTGTGGGGATGTTTTGTTTATCAGCAGGGACTGGGAAAGTGATCAGATTTGAAGGAATTATGGATGGCGCTAAAAACAGGGAAATTCTTGAGGGAAACCTGTTTCAGACTTCCAGAGATTTGAGACTGGGACGGAGGTTCACCTTCCAGCAGGACGAAGACCCCAAGCATACTGCTAAAGCAACACTCGAGTGGTTTAAGGGGAAACATTTAAATGTCTTGGAATAAAACATAAGTCAAAAAATTAAACAAGTTAACACTCGCAAGGCTGCCGGCCCAGACGTTATCCCCAGCCGCGTCCCCAAAGCATGCGCAGATCAGCTGGCTGGTGTGTTTACAGACATATTTAATCAATCTCTATCCCAGTCTGCTCTTCCCACATGATTCAAGAGGGCCACCATTATTCCTGTTCCAAAGAAAGTGAAGGTTACTGAGCTAAATGAGTATCGCCACTTCCGTCATCATGAAGTACTTTGAGAGACTAGTCAAGGATCATATCATCTCCACCCTACCTGACACCCTAGACCCACTCCAATTTGCTTACTGCCCCAATAGGTCCCCAGACGATGCAATCACAATCGCAAACACAATGCACACTGACCTAACCCTTCTGGACAAGAGGAATACCTATGTAAGAATGCTGTTCATCGACTACAGCTCAGCATTTAACAACATAGTACCCTCCAAACTTGTCATTAAGCTCCAGACCCTGGGTCTCGACACCGCCCTGTACAACTGGGTCCTGGACTCCCTGACGGGCCGCCCCCAGATGGGGAGGGTAGGTAACAACATCTCCACCCCACTGATCCTCAACACTGGGACCCACAAGGGTGCATTCTCAGCCCTCTCTTGTATTCCCTGTTCACCCATGACTGCGTGGCCATGAACGCCTCCAACTCAATCATCAAGTTTGCAGATGACACTACAGTGGTAGGCTTGATTACCAACAACGACGAGACGCAATATTAAAACGGATCTACAGTGGCTTGTTAGTAAGCTACAATCTACCTGCAATATTAAAACGGATCTACAGTGGCTTGTTAGTAAGCTACAATCTACCTGCAATATTAAAACGGATCTACAGTGGCTTGTTAGTAAGCTACAATCTACCTGGCCTACAGGGAGGAGGTCAGCATTCAACACCATAGTACCCTCCAAACTCGTCATTAAGGTAGATTGTAGCTTGCTAACAAGTCTTAAGAGCCTCGTTATTTTCTCACCTTGAAAATAACATTCGAGGGTGGACTGACAGCCAGGCATATATCTGAGATACATCTTATTTGATCTGAACATGTCAACCTTAAGACACTGTTTCCATTGACTACTAACTACCTTTCTTATGCCATCAATTGCATCTTTTAGAATCCTTCATAACGTGTCAAATATGTGTATATACAGTATATACAGTGGAAGTCAGAAGTTTACAGTATAGCACACAAAGACTCTGCCACGGCACAACCCAAGGGTGGGCGCCAACCCAGACAGGAAGACCATGTCAGTGACTCAACCCACTCAAGTGACGCACCCCTCCTAGGGACGGCATGGTAGAGTACCAGTAAGTCAGTGACTTAGCCCCTGTAATAGGGTTAGAGGCAGAGAATCCAAGTGGAGTGAGGGGAACCGGCCAGGCAGAGACAGCAAGGTGGTTCGTCGCTCCAGTGCCTTTTCGTTCACCTTCACGCCCCTGGGCCAGACTACACTCAATCATAGGACCTACTGAAGAGATGAGTCTTCAATAAAGACTTAAAGATTGAGACAGAGTCTGTGTTTCTCACATGGGTAGGCAGACCATTCCATAATAAATAGAGCTCTATAGGAGAAAGCCCTGCCTCCAGCTGTTTGCCTAGAAATTCTAGGGACAATTAGGAGGCCTGCGTCTTGTGACCGTAGTGTACGTGTAGGTATGTACGGCAGGACCAAATCGGAAGGATTGGTAGGAGCAAGCTCATGTAATGCTTTCTAGATTAGCAGTACAACCTTGAAATCAGCCCTTGCCTTAACAGCTAACCATTGTAGAGAGGCTAGCACTGGAGTAATGTGATCAAATGTTCTGGTTCTAGTCAAGATTCTAGCAGCCGAGTTTAGCACTAACAGTTTTATTTTAGACGACTGTACAACCATCAAGATTAATTGTCAGATCCAACAGGAGATCTCTTTGTTTCTTGGGACCTAGAACAAGCATCTCTGTTTTGCCCGAGTTTAAAAGTAGAAAATCTGCAGCCACTTCCTTATGACTGAAACGAGGGCAATTTTGGGGCTTCACCATGTTTCATCAAAATGTACAGCTGTGTGTCATCCGCATAGCAGTGAAAGTTAACATTATGTTTTCGAATGACGTCCCCAAGAGGTAAAATATATAGTGAAAACAATAGTGGTCCTAAAATGGAACCTTAAGGAACACCGAAATTTACAGTTGATTTGTCAGAGGACAAACCATCCACAGAGACCAACTGATATCTTTCCGACAGATAAGATCTAAACCAGGCCAGAACTTGTCTGTGTAGACCAATTTAGGTTTCCAATGTCTCCAAAAGAATGTGGTGATCGATGGTATCAAAAGCAGCACTAAGGTCTACGCACGCACGCACGCACGCACGCACGCACGCACGCACGCACACACACACACACACACACACACACACACACACACACACACACACACACACTATATACAAAACATTAAGAATACATGCTTTTTCTATGACAGTCTGACCAGGTGAGAGCGATGATCCCTTATTGATGAAGAGGAGATTAAATAAAGATTAAAGGTTAAATAAAGGTTAAATAAAGGATTTTTAAGCCTTGAGACAATTGAGACATGGATTGTGTATGTGTGCCATTCAGAGGGTGAATGGGCAAGACAAAAGATGTAAGTGCTGGTTTGAGTGAATAAAACACTGCTGGGTTTCACATGCTCAACAGTTTCTTGTGTGTATCAAGAATGGCCCACCACCCAAAGGACATCCTTGACACAACTGTGGGAAGCATTGGTGTCAACATGGGCCAGCATCTCTTTGGAACGCTTTCAACACCTTGTGGAGTCCATGCCCCAAGCTGTTCTGAGGGACACCTACATTAAGGACACCTGCACTCTGTGTTCAAGTCCACTTCCAGCTGGGTGAGTTCTCCAAGCGGTGTAGTCCGGTGCAGAGGAGAGGAAGCCACAGGTCCCAGTAGGGGTCTACATTTGTGCTGCTGGGGGTGTAATTTAACAGCTGGGGCACATGGGGTGGCTGAGGCAAAATGATTGTTGTACCGCCTGCTTGGAACCCTCACCTCCCCCAAACATGTGTATAGGGCCTACAACCTTTCAAGCTCACACAACCCATACCGGATCGTGGGCTGCAGAATTCTTCCTTAGTTCAGATTGTGACGTTTAGCACACGCTGAATGAGTTGAAATGCAATGCATATTTCGGGTTGGCATTTTTATCAAGTGCAAGCTAGTAGTGCCTTAAGAAAATGTCCCTGGGGTTTGAGCATTCATAAATACAGAATCATGTTTTTACACTTACCTAGGCTGTTTGAAGCAGCTATTCATGTTATTTAGTTACAGCCTCTGCCAAGCCCTCAAATTCTTCACACTGATACGTTTTGTCCATCCTATAGCTGAGGCTTCTTGCTTCATACTCAATTCCCATCTAATTATTTTTCGAGTGCCTTTCTTGGCATCCTCTATAGATTGGATATTTTTTCACCTTTATGGACAAAGTTTGACAGCACCCAAACAAAGAAACACATTAAGAAAATGTTGATCCAGTACTCCCAGCCCCCAGGCACAATCTGATACATAAAATGGATTTAAAGTCCAACTGACTGATGTCTTGCTTTCTTAGAATCTAAGATGAACAAAAGAATGGAGTGATGTAACCATCTGTATACGATAGAGTATTTACGTAAAATAAATTGTCTCTAGATGACATAGTCAGAGCCCCACGTGTTTTAACCCCGCACAATTTTTGTTAAAATTAAAAATGTGTCACATACCAGTCTGCCAACAATGTAAAAAAACAACAACAAGAAAATGATTGAGTTAATAAAGCCCCCTTACAAACCTGGTCTCTTTTTTGCTTTCTTGAGTAAGGCAGCTCCAAAATGCAGGTGGTTTCAGCCTAGCTCAGTGCTTTCTGTGGTGGTGAGGAAGCCAGCAAAATTACGACGCGTAAGGATTGGGAATGTTCTCTAGTTGCGCCGTGATTGGCTCAGTGTTCTGTCACTCCTGGGGACACTATGTCACTGCCAAATCTAAGGGTAGAGCTCAAAAATTCACGCCCCTTGGGTGCTGCCATTGAGCTACATTAGAAGTGCCCATCCAAGAAGGCTCAGGTCATTGGCTCCATATAAAATGACGTCAAATCACGTTATAGCTACAGAAGCTGACCAGTGAGTTCTACGATAACTGAGAACTCAGGAAAAAATGAGCTCGACTGGGAAAATACATTTTGAATGGTCATCCAACACGGAATTGTGAATCGGGAACTCGGGCCTCTTCCTGGAGCTACGACCTGAAGATCACTGACGTCATCGTGATTCGACCTTGCTTTTTTCCAAGTTCCCAGTTGTCTTGAAAATACTTTAAATCCAGAGAATGACAGAATTTGATGACACAGTTTGATGACAAAATTTGCCCACAAAGGACCCCCGCTCCACCTTCCTATTCAAGTGGGCACAGCACAACTGTCACACCCTGGCCATGGAGAGTCTTTTATTCTCTATTTTGGTTAGTCAGGGGGGTGACTAGGGTGGGCATTCTAGTTTCTTTATTTCTATTTCTTTGTGTTTGGCCGGGTGTGGTTCTCAATCAGAGGCAGCTGTCTATCGTTGTCTCTGATTGGGAATCATACTTAGGCTGCCTTTTTTCCTTTCGCATTTGTGGGTAGTTATCTTTTTTGGTGGCGCTATTGCCCAAGTTAAGCTTCACGGTCGTTTCCTTGTTTTGTTTTGTTGGTGACATTAATTTCAAATAAAAAGAAATGTACACTCATCACGCTGCGCTTTGGTCCAGTCATTTCCAGGAAGAGGATCGTGACAACAACAAGGTGAGTCCAAAAATTTATTGTATGCTGCTGCATAAATTATATAATATGCCAGGGAGATATGTATACAGTAGCTAAGAAAGTAATACTAAGTGTATGTTGTGTATTAAGCTGTTTGTAGCCCATGTGCCTCACTCTAATAATTTGGTTTATTTTCCCCTCTGAATTTCGCCTACTGTTCTGACTTGGTGGTGCACATGTAGCCTATAACCTGTTTTAGAGAAATGTAATCATTGAATATTGCTTTCATTATCTGCTATTATACCCTTTATTTATCCTACTGTTCTGACTTGGTGTACAGGGGAAATACTGTAAGAACGGCCCATGTTCTGAATTCTGTCAGTTCAAAAGTGCTGAACAAATAGCTCTAGCTCGCTCATTAATGTCTTAATCGAAATCACAGATTGTCAATTATCTGCAATTATCCCTTATGCCATAGGTTGTACATCTCAATTGTCAGTAGAAACCACATTTGTTTAAGTAAGTTAGTAAGCCATATCAGCTATGTTTTTTTTAGAAGGCAGTAAATGAGACTGAATGAACTGTTTCACTGCCAGACAAGGCTCTGCTGATAGCCAGGTGTAGCAGTGGTAAGGTGTTGGGACTACTGTTGGGACTCTGCTGTTGGGACAGCTTCATGTAGGCCTTAACAGTTGGTGTGCACCGTTTGGCATCATTATAATTTATAGTGCAATTCAATTTTTTAGGTTTGCCCCACCAAGATTTAAATGCTAAAATTGCCACTGGACAAAAGACAAGATTTATGAAGTGAAAAGACTATGGGTTCTATTTTAACAAACCTAACGCAATTGATAATCTTAGTGCTATAGATAGGTTAGTTATCATTTTTTTAGTTTACAATGGAGCCCCTAGTTCCACTCTTCATACCCCTGATACCTCCTTTGTCCCTACCTCCCACACATGCGGTGACCTCACCCATTACATCCAACATGTCCAGAGATACAACCTCTCTCATCATCACCAAGTGCCTGGGCTTACCTCCGCTGTAACCGCACCCCACCATACCCGTGTCTGCGCATTATGCACTGAATATATTCTACCATGCCCAGAAACCTGCTCCTCTTATTCTCTGTCCCCAACGCTCTAGGTGACCAGTTTTGATAGCCTTTAGCCGCACCCTCATACTACTTCTCCTCTGTTCCGCGGGTGATGTGGAGGTAAACCCAGGCCTACATGTCCCCAGGCACCCTCATTTGTTGACTTCTGTGATCGAAAAAGCCTTGGTTTCATGCATGTCAACATCAGAAGCCTCCTCCCTAAGTTTGTTTTACTCACTGCTTTAGCACACTCTGCTAACCCTGATGTCCTTGCCGTGTCTGAATCCTGGCTCAGGAACGCCACACAAAATTCTGAGATTTCCATACCCAACTATAACATTTTCCGTCAAGATAGAACTGCCAAAGGGGGAGGAGTTGCAGTCTACGACAGAGATAGCCTGCAAAGTAATGTCATACTTTCCAGGTCCATACCCAAACAGTTCGAACTACGAATTTTAAAAATGACTCTCTCCAGAAATAAGTCTCTCACTGTTGCCGCCTGCTAAATTAGTAGTTCGAACTGTTTGGGTATGGACCTGGAAAGCTCCCAGCTGTGCCCTGGACACCATTTGTGAATTGATCGCCCCCCATCTAGCTTTAGAGTTTGTTCTGTTAGGTTACCTAAACTGAGATATGCTTAACACCCCGGCAGTCCTACAATCTAAGTTAGATGCCCTCAATCTCACACAAATCATCAAGGAACCCACCAGGTACAACCCTAAATCTGTAAACAAGGGCACCCTCATAGACGTCATCCTGACCAACTGGCCCTCCAAATACACCTCCGCTGTCTTCAACCAGGATCTCAGCGATCACTGCCTCATTGCCTGTATCCGCTATGGAGCCGCAGTCAAACGACCACCCCTCATCACTGTCAAACGCTCCCTAAAATACTTCTGTGAGCAGGCCTTTCTAATCGACCTGGCCCGGGTATCCTGGAAGGACATTGACCTCATCCCGTCAGTTGAGGATGCCTGGTCATTCTTTAAAAGTAACTTCCTCACCATTTTAGATAAGCATGCTCCGTTTAAAAATTGCAGAACTAAGAACAGATATAGCCCTTGGTTCACTCCAGACCTGACTGCCCTCGACCAGCACAAAAACATCCTGTGGCGGACTGCAATAGCATCGAATAGTCCCCGCGATATGCAACTGTTCAGGGAAGTCAGGAACCAATACACACAGTCAGTCAGGAAAGCCAAGGCCAGATTCTTCAGGCAGAAATGTGCATCCTGTAGCTCCAACTCCAAAAAGTTCTGGGACACCGTGAAGTCCTTGGAGAACAAGAGCACCTCCTCCCAGCTGCCCACTGCACTGAGGCTAGGTAACACGGTCACCACCGATAAATCCATGATTATCGAAAACTTCAACAAGCATTTCTCAACGGCTGGCCATGCCTTCCGCCTGGCTACTCCAACCTCGGCCAACAGCTCCGCCCACCCCGCAGCTACTCGCCCAAGCCTCTCCAGGTTCTCCTTTACCCAAATCCAGATAGCAGATGTTCTGAAAGAGCTGCAAAACCTGGATCCGTACAAATCAGCTGGGCTTGACAATCTGGACCCTCTATTTCTGAAACTATCCGCCGCCATTGTCGCAACCCCTATTACCAGCCTGTTCAACCTCTCTTTCATATCGTCTGAGATCCCCAAGGATTGGAAAGCTGCCGCAGTCATCCCCCTCTTCCAAGGGGGAGAGACCCTGGACCCAAACTGTTACAGACCTATATCCATCCTGCCCTGCCTATCTAAGGTCTTCGAAAGCCAAGTCAACAAACAGGTCACTGACCATCTCGAATCCAACCGTACCTTCTCCGCTGTGCAATCTGGTTTCCGAGCCGGTCATGGGTGCACCTCAGCCACGCTCGAGGTACTAAACGATATCATAACCGCCATCGATAAAAGACAGTACTGTGCAGCCGTCTTCATCGACCTTGCCAAGGCTTTCGACTCTGTCAATCACCATATTCTTATCGGCAGACTCAGTAGCCTCTGTTTTTCTAATGACTGCCTTGCCTGGTTCACCAACTACTTTGCAGACAGAGTTCAGTGTGTCAAATCGGAGGGCATGCTGTCGGTCCTCTGGCAGTCTCTATGGGGGTGCCACAGGGTTCAATTCTCGGGCAGACTCTTTTCTCTGTATATATCAATGACGTTGCTCTTGCTGTGGGCGATTCCCTGATCCACCTCTACGCAGACGACACCATTCTATATACTTCCGGCCCGTCCTTGGACACTGTGCTATCTAACCTCCAAACGAGCTTCAATGCCATACAACACTCCTTCCGTGCCCTCCAACTGCTCTTAAACGCTAGTAAAACCAAATGCATGCTTTTCAACCGTTCGCTGCCTGCACCCGCACGCCTGACTAGCATCACCACCCTGGATGGTTCCGACCTTGAATATGTGGACATCTATAAGTACCTAGGTGTCTGGCTAGACTGTAAACTCTCCTTCCAGACTCATATCAAACATCTCCAATCGAAAATCAAATCTAGAGTCGGCTTTCTATTCCGCAACAAAGCCTCCTTCACTCACGCCGCCAAACTTACCCTATTAATACTGACTATCCTACCGATCCTCGACTTTTGCAATGTCATCTACAAAATAGCTTCCAACACTCTACTCAGCAAACTGGATGCAGTTTATCACAGTGCCATCCGTTTTGTCATTAAAGCACCTTATACCACCCACCACTGAGACCTGTATGCTCTAGTCGGCTGGCCCTCGCTACATATTCGTCGCCAGACCCACTGGCTCCAGGTCATCTACAAGTCCATGCTAGGAAAAGCTCCGCCTTATCTCAGTTCACTGGTCACGATGGCAACACCCACCCGTAGCACGCGCTCCAGCAGGTGTATCTCACTGATCATCCCTGAAGCCAACACCTCATTTGGCCGCCTTTTGTTCCAGTTCTCTGCTGCCTGTGACTGGAACGAATTGCAAAAATCGTTGGAGACTTTTATCTCCCTCACCAACTTCAAACATCTGCTATCTGAGCAGCTAACCGATCGCTGCAGCTGTACATAGTCTATCTGTAAATAGCCCACCCATTTTTACCTAACCTCATCCCCATACTGTTTTTATTTATTTACTTTTCTGCTCTTTTGCACACCAATATCTCTACCTGTACATGACCATCTGATCATTTATCACCCCAGTGTTAATCTGCAAAATTGTAATTATTCGCCTACCTGCTCATGCCTTTTGCACACAATGTATATAGACTCTCTTTTATTGACAACCAGGTAGGCTAGTTGAGAACAAGTTCTCATTTGCAACTGCGACCTGGCCAAGATAAAGCCTAGCAAGTTGACACACAACAACAGAGTTACACGTGGAATAAACAAAACATAGTCAATAATACAGTAGGACAAAATAAAACAAAGTCTATATACAGTGAGTGCAAATGAGGTAAGAGAAGGGGGTTAAGGCAGTAAATAGGCCTAACAATATAGCAGTTAAACACTGGAATGGTAGATGTGCAGAAGAGGAATGTGCAAGTAGAGATACTGGGGTGCAAAGCAGCAATATAAATAAATACAGTATGGGGATGAGGTAGGTAGATAGATGGGCTGTTTACAGATGGGCTATGTGCAGGGAGCCAAATTCAAAACAACAGAAATCTCATAATTAAAATTCCTCAATCATATCAAACATACATGTATCTCATACCGCTTTAACGGTATTATTGTTGTTAATCCCACTACAGTGGGTAAAAAATCAACTGTGGGAGCAATTCTTAGGAAATGGAAGACATACAATACCACTGATAATCTCCCTCGATCTGGGGCTCCACACAAGATCTCACCCCGTGGGGTCAAAATGATCATAAGAACGGTGAGCAAAAATCCCAGAACCACCTAGTGAATGACCTGCAGAGAGCTAGGACCAAAGTAACAAAGCCTACCATCAGTAACACACTACGCCGCCAGGGACTCAAATCCTGCAGTGCCAGACGTGTCCCCCTGCTTAAGCAAGTACATGTCCAGGCCTGTCTGAAGTTTGCTAGAGAGCATTTGGATGATCCAGAAGAAGATTGGAGAATGTCATTGATGTCAGTTGATTTCTTCAAACCAAGCTGCTTACCTATTGCAGATTCTCACTTCCCAGCCTGGTGCAGGTCTACAATTTTGTTTCTGGTGTCCTTTGACAGCTCTTTGGTCTTGGCCATAGTCTTGGCCATAGTGGAATTTGGAGTGTGACTGTTTGAGGTTGTGGACAGGTGTCTTTTATACTGATAACAAGTTCAAACAGGTGCCATTAATACAGGTAACGAGTGGAGGACAGAGGAGCCTCTTAAAGAAAAAGTGAGAGCCAGAAATCTTGCTTGTTTGTAGGTGACCAAATACTTATTTTCCACCATAATTTGCAAATAAATTCATTAAAAATCCTACAATATGATTTTCTGGATATTTTTTCTCATTTTGTCTGTCATAGTTGAAGTGTACCTATGATGAAAATTACAGGCCTCTCTCATCTTTGTAAGTGGGAGAACTTGCACAATTGGTGGCTGACTAAATACTTTTCCCCCCCACTGTATCTTCTGGGCCCGAGTAGCAGGCCCTTTAATTTTGGCATGCTTTTTCATCAAATTCCTAATGCTGCCCCCTACCCTAGAGAAGTTAATATCTCTAGGGGATTTCAATGGGAACTGTGTTGAATACATAGCAACCTCAGATTTCTCACTTCCTGTTTTGATTTCTCCTCAGGTTTTTACCTGCCATATGAGTTCTGTAATACTCACAGATATCATTCAAACAGTTTTAGAAACTTCAGTGTTTTCATCCAATACTAATAACACTATGCATATATTAGCAACTGGGACTGAGGAGCAGGCCGTTTACTTTGGGCACCTTATTCATCCAAGCTACTCAATACTGCCCCCCAGCCATAAGACGTTAATTAAGAGCAGTTGGAGGCCACGGAAGGAGAGTTGTATGGCATTGAAGCTCGTCTGGAGGTTAGTTAACAGTGTACAAAGAGGAACCAGAAGTATACAGAATGGTGTCGTCTGCGTAGAGGTGTATCAGAGAATCACCAGGAGCAAGAGCAACATCATTGATGTATACAGAGAAGAGAGTCGGCCCGAGGATTGAGATAGAGACTGCCAGATCAGGGTTGGGTTATACATTTTTTTTTACCAAACTTTGAACATCCCATGGAGCACCATTAAGTCCATTATTAAACCATAGAAAGAATATGGCACCAACATAAACCTGCCAAGAGAGGGCCGCCCACCAAAACTCACGGACCAGGCAAGGAGGGAATTATTCAGAGAGGCCACAAAGAGACTAAAGACAACCCTGAAGGAGCTACAAAGCTCCACAGCGGAGATTGGAGTTTCTGTCCATAGGACCACTTTAAGCCGTACACTCCACATAGCTGGGCTTTACGGAAGAGTGGCCAGAAGAAAGCCATTGCTTAAAGAAAAAAATAAGCAAACACGTTTGATGTTTGCCAAAAGGCATGTGGGAGACTCCCCAAACATATTGTCAGATTCAGCTTTTTGGCCATCAAGGAAAACGCTTTGACTGGCGCAAACCCAACTCCTCTCATCAACCTGAGAATACCATCCATGGTGGTGGCAGAATCATGCTGTGGGGATGTTTTTCATCGGCAGGGACTTTGAAACTGGTCAGAATTTAAGGAATGATGGATGGTGCAAAATACAGGGAAATACTTGCAGGAAACCTGTTTCAGATGTCCCGAGATTTGAGACTGTGACGGAGGTTCACCTTCCAGCAGAACAATGACCCTAAGCATACTGCTAAAGCAACACTCGAGTGGTTTAAGGGGAAACATTTAAATGTCTTTGAATGCCCTAGTCAAAGCCCTGACCTCAATCCAATTGAGAATCTGTGGAATGACTTAAAGATTACCGTACACCAGCGGAACCCATCCAACTTGAAGGAGCTGGAGGAATTTTGCCTTGAAGAATGGTCAAAAATCCCAGTGGCTAGATGTGCCAAACTTATAGAGACATACCCCAAGAGACTTTCAGCTGTAATTGCTGCAAAATGTGTTTTTTTGGTCTTATTTCTGTTACGACAGATGAGTGAGGAGGTGTGGAGTCAGGCGCAGAGAGCAAAAGATGTGGGGAAAAACACGCTTTAATGTCCCGGAAACATAACATGAACAAAAGTAGAAAAACAAATGATCAGAAATATAAACGGACAGCGTGAAACCCAAATACAAACAAAAATACAATCAAACAACAAAACAGACGAACAAGCCCGCACGAAACAGAAGCGGGCTGAACAGACTATATATAACCCTACCCTAACAACCAAACAAGAAACAGGTGATACCAATTAGACAAAACTAAAGGAACACAGAACAACGGATCGGCGACGACGACCGCCGAGCGCCACCCGAACAAGAAGGGGAGTCATCTTCGGTAATATTCGTGACAATTTCTTGTTTGCTTCACAATAAAACATATTTTGCGTCTTCAAAGTGGTAGGCATGTTGTGTAAATCAAATGATACAAACCCCCAAAAATCTATTTGAATTCCAAGTTGTAAGGCAACAAAATAAGAAAAATGCCAAGGGGGGTGAATACTTTCGCAAGCCACTGTAGGTGTGTCGAGGCTTGACCCCTCACTGACCAATCAGAATGGGCTTCATGGCTAAATATGTGGTTGCTTCAAGTACACTCTTTTGTATTATGTTGTCATCAACTCCAATTTAAATGTTAGTCCGTTGTGGCCTTGTTTGTTAAATAATAAAATGTATCTATGCAGTCCACATTATAAGAAGCCTAATTACATGGCTAGAATATGGAAATATATTCACAATGCATTCGCACTGATACAGGGGCTAGGCTAGTCTCGCATTGCCAGACCTCCAAAATCATGAAATTGTCACGCCTCCCTTGGAGTTCTGGAGAATTTAGTAAATGTTTTTTTTGGGATGGAGGTAAGGCTGTGTGGAGAGAGGGGTGGTGGTGGTGGTGGGGGGGTACAGCTATGTGTGGAGGTGGCGGGGTACGGCTATGTGTGGAGAGAGGGGTGGTGGTGGTGGTGGGGGGGGTACAGCTATGTGTGGAGAAAGGGGTGGTGGTGGGGGGGGGATACGGCTATGTGTGGAGAGAGGGGTGGTGGTGGGGGGGTACGGCTATGTGTGGAGAGAGGGGTGGTGGTGGGGGGTACGACTATGTGTGGAGAGAGGGGTGGTGGTGGGGGGGTACGGCTATGTGTGGAGAGAGGGGTGGTGGTGGGGGGTACGGCTATGTGTGGAGAGGGGGGTGGTGGTGGGGGTACGGCTATGTGTGGAGAGAGGGGTGGTGGTGGGGGGTACGGCTATGTGTGGAGAGAGGGTGGTGGTGGGGGGTACAGCTATGTGTGGAGAGAGGGGTGGTGGTGGGGGGTACGGCTATGTGTGGAGAGAGGGGTGGTGGTGGGGGGTACGGCTATGTGTGGAGAGAGGGGTGGTGGTGGGGGGTACGGCTACGTGTGGAGAGAGGGTTGGGGGGGGAGGTATGGCTACGTGTGAAGAGAGGGGTGGTGGTGGGGGGTACGGCTATGTGTGGAGAGAGGGTTGGGGGGATTGGAGGTATGGCTATACGTGAAGGAGGAGTGGGGTGGTGGGGGGTACGGCTATGTGTGGAGAGAGGGTTGGGGGGGATTGGAGGTATGGCTATACGTGAAGGAGGAGTGGGGTGGGGGGGTACGGCTATGTGTGGAGAGAGGTTTGGGGGATTGGAGGTATGGCTATACGTGAAGGAGGAGTGGGGTGGGGGGATTGGAGGTATGGCTATGTGTGAAGGAGGGTTGGGGGGGGGGGTATGGCTATACGTGAAGGAGGAGGTTTGGGGGGGGGGGTATGGCTATACGTGAAGGAGGAGTGGGGTGGGGGGGTATGGCTATGTGTGGAGAGAGGTTTGGGGGGATTGGAGGTATGGCTATACGTGAAGGAGGAGTGGGGTGGGGGGTATGGCTATGTGTGGAGAGAGGGTTGGGGGGGATTGGAGGTATGGCTATACGTGAAGGAGGAGTGGGGTGGGGGGGGGGGTATGGCTATGTGTGGAGAGAGGGTTGGGGGGGATTGGAGGTATGGCTATACGTGAAGGAGGAGTGGGGGGGGGGGTATGGCTATGTGTGGAGAGAGGGTTGGGGGGGATTGGAGGTATGGCTATACGTGAAGGAGGAGTGGGAGGGGGTGCCATATGCTGTGTGTGTGTACATTTGAATTGTCCTGGTATTATTTGACTTGTTAAACAAGTGTCTGATGTTTGAAACCTGCTTCTTATTTAATCAGTTGTGTTTTTGTGTGTATTAGTATACATCACTTTCAAACAATTATGTTGGAACTTCTCTTAAAATGACACTCCTTTAATAAATGAACACAAAGGCCACAGTCTACCTTCAATGTGACAATGTTGTCATTGAACCACAATTATTTAGTCCTTTATTAGGACAAGTAATGCATATTTTCTTGATTTTATACCATTTCCTGTAACGGAGTAAGGTACAAGGGAAGAAGGCTGCTTTTTCGGATGTGCTGCGGTCATTCCTACCAGTTCCAGTATTGGCCATCACAGCTACAGCTTCCTGTGCTACAAGGAAGAGCATAACGAGGCAGCAACGAGTTGAGGTGGTGAAAAGACCTGACAGGGACAACATCAGACTGGCCACGAAGAAGGTGTTGTCTGACCCTCTAGAGACGTTTTCTTGGTTGCTCACAAGAGTTGGAGTCAAACGGGCCTGAGACCACAAGGACTGTCATATACTGTAAGAAAATTGGAACACCGTTCTTTGCTGTAACAACAAGATTTTCAGCTTTTCATTGGGGAAAAATCTGCATCCAGCAGGAGCAGAGGATATACTGGAAAACAGACTTTTTGACGTTTACCACTCAGACACCCCAGCACATCAAACTTGAAAGATGAGTCATCTAATCTCAGAGTTGTGATGGCTACTTCAGCACTGAGAATGGGGCTAGACTTTAAGTTTGTCCATCAGGCAGTCAACTATGGACTATAGACTACATGCAGGCGTATGGAAGAACGCGGAGGTACTCAAGATGTCACCCCCCTCCACAAAGTTACAAATATTTTCACATGACTGTAGCTGTGTACTGTAAAATACATTGAACTCCCTCCCCATCATAGAATTAACTCAAAATAATGTTCACAACCACAAATAACTATCTATAGTGACCCTGTGTTTATAAACGTGGGTATTGACTTTACCACTTCAGCATGCTCTTGTGGCAGTCGATGCCACGCAGGGCTACGGGCCAGAAGGTTCAGGATTCACAAACCACCACGGATGAGCTCACACTCCCTGCTGGGTTTCATTACACTACGATCAGAGTCAGCTGCAGACAATAATCAGCTGGGGGGGAAATCAGATTTAACATTTTGATGCCATATTTATAATTATATAAAATATTTGCAACACATTTTCCACCAGCAGATGTCTGTGCCAATGCACTACACAACCAATAAACAAAGCATACTGACTTAGGGTACTTCAATGTCATGGTTTGTGTTTTCAACACCACAGTAAATAGCCTTTCAATCTCAACAAACAGAAAATACATCCCTCCCTACCTTGTAGGCTTACGCAGTATTGAAGGCTTGGCTTAACAATCTCTGAATGTCATTCATCTTTTTGATGTCTCTTTCCATTCATCAATTGGCCGCTGCACAGATTGGATTGATTGTTTGATTTTATTAGTCAGTAAAAAAAATAAAGAAGATATACACAAAGATTGTGTTAAGTGACCGGGGATTGCACAATGAAGTCGGACTTATTTCCATCATCGTCCCCATTTGTTGCATAACTACATGTACAATTACAAAGATACAGACACATGACAGAGATAGAGATAAAAAATGCTCAACTTCCAGATGAGTATGAGGGGGGAGTTTAAGTACAATTCTTACAAGCTGTTTTGGCTGGTAGCTTATTCTTTAGACGTAATCAAAGTGACACTGGACTGGAGCACTTGACAGAGTCTTTAGGGTGTCTATAGCTAGGTTTCCATCCAATTGATGACAGATCTTCATGTGAATATTCTAAAATATTCATAAAAACAATATGCCATTTCAGTGTTTCCTTTAGTTCAATTGTGGGAGTCAGTTGGAGCGCTGGGGCCCTACAGCCCTACAGTAGCTAAAGCTTAATAATAGCCACACCATACCAAACCTTCACCTTAGGTTAATATCAAAGGTAAGTCAAGCCATTGTTTATAGGAGCAGAACAGCAAATGTAAACTAGACAACAACAAAAAAACGCACTACCCAAAGCAACAGAAAAAGTTTGACATCCCTCCCATGTTTTGGCCCACTCCTCCCCCACAGAAAATGTTAAATCTGTCCTTTACAGCGTGTAGTCAGGGATATTATTGTGGACCAGGTCTGTTTACCATTGAGCTGTATGGAATAATAATAATAATAATAATAATAATATAATAATAATAATAATAATAATAATAATATAATATATGCCATTTAGCAGACGCTTTTATCCAAAGCGACTTACATTCTACGTATGGGTGGTCCCGGGGATCGAACCCACTACCCTGGCGTTACAAGCGCCATGCTCTACCAACTGAGCTACAGAAGGACCAGAAGGAATAGTAGAATGTATGCCATACACACACTGTAAATAAATACTTTAGGTTAAATCTTTGTTCTAATACTCATTTTCAGATATCTAAAATGTAGAGTGGGCCAAGATGTGATCGGTCACCCATAGTTACTTATTCATAAAATGCATTTTCTTTCACTTTTCTCCTTCACTTGACTTCAATAAATTATCCAGCTTTGGAAACATCAATGCTCAGTGGATTGTAAGATGTTATTGTGAATTAATTTGTAGTTGTTTTTTGCATGAAATAAGTAACAAAGTGTACGATTTTTATTTGTATTTATTTATTCAGTATTGTACCAGATAAGTTGACTGAAAACACGTTCTCATTTGCAGCAACGACCTGGGGAATAGTTACAGGGGAGAGGAGGGGGATGAATGAGCCAATTGTAATCTGGGGATAATTAGGTGACCGTGATGGTTTGAGGGCCAGATTGGGAATTTTAGCCAGGACACCGGGGTTAACACCCCTACTCTTACGATAAGTGCCATGGGATCTTTAATGACCTCAAGTCAGGACACCTGTTTAACGTCCCATCCGAAAGACGGCACCCTACACAGGGCAGTGTCCAATCACTGCCCTGGGGCATTGGGATATTTTTTTTAGACCAGAGGAAAGAGTGCCTCCTCCTGGCCCTCCAACACCACTTCCAGCAGCATCTGATCTCCCATCCAGGGACTGACCAGGACCAACCCTGCTTAACTTCAGAAGCAAGCCAGCAGTGGTATGCAGGGTGGTATGCTGCTGGCAAACGTATTAACTTGACACAACTTTCAAAATAGAAAAGGTGTGGGCTGTCCCCCGAGTGTTGGCCCAGAGAATTTAAAAGGCTATAGCAGTTGTGTTACTAGTCTTGCACGGTGTTTAAGTCACAGACCATAAAATGTATTTGTATATAAGGTTTCTGTCACTGGTGTAGAGGAGTTGGGCAGGAGGCAGTGGCAGGTTTAGAACTACTGAGCTTATTTAAAGCGCCATAAGATCAAAGCGGGACAAAACCCAAACACTGTTGTGCTCCTAAAAAATCTTCATAAACCAAAAGACACAGGGTGAACTCAAAGTGCAACATATAAAGTACTCCGGAAATAGTAGGAGAGATTCCTCTCAGGAAAACAAGTAACATTTACAAAGACAAAACGGCAGAGGGAGTGTGTATATACAGTGACAGAGTGGGGATTGGAACCAGGTGTGTGTAATGATGACGTGACAAGTCCGGGGTTGATGAGTGAAGGGCCAGCAGTTGGTTCGGCAGCAGCTAGAAAGCCGGCGATGCCGAACGCCTGAGCTGGACAGGAGGGTGAGGCAAAGCAAAGGCTGGTGTCTTTGCGAGGCGGTGCGACAACCCTGGAGACGCAGTGCGGGTCGGTCTAGACGATGCCTGTGTATGTGAGAACGGTCCAGGACATCCAAAGCAAAGCCTGGTGTCTTTGCGAGGCGGGGCGACAACCCTGGAGACGCAGTGCGGGTCGGTCTAGACGATGCCTGTGTATGTGAGAACGGTCCAGGACATCCAAAGCAAAGCCTGGTGTCTTTGCGAGGCGGGGCGACAACCCTGGAGACGCAGTGCGGGTCGGTCTAGACGATGCCTGTGTATGTGAGAACGGTCCAGGACATCCAAAGCAAAGCCTGGTGTCTTTGCGAGGCGGGGCGACAACCCTGGAGACGCAGTGCGGGTCGGTCTAGACGATGCCTGTGTATGTGAGAACGGTCCAGGACATCCAAAGCAAAGCCTGGTGTCTTTGCGAGGCGGGCGACAACCCTGGAGACGCAGTGCGGGTCGGTCTAGACGATGCCTGTGTATGTGAGAACGGTCCAGGACATCCAAAGCAAAGCCTGGTGTCTTTGCGAGGCGGGGCGACAACCCTGGAGACGCAGTGCGGGTCGGTCTAGACGATGCCTGTGTATGTGAGAATGGTCCAGGACATCCAAAGCAAAGCCTGGTGTCTTTGCGAGGCGGGGCGACAACCCTGGAGACGCAGTGCGGGTCGGTCTAGACGATGCCTGTGTATGTGAGAACGGTCCAGGACATCCAAAGCAAAGCCTGGTGTCTTTGCGAGGCGGGGCGACAACCCTGGAGACGCAGTGCGGGTCGGTCTAGATGATGCCTGTGTATGTGAGAACGGTCCAGAACATCCAAAGCAAAGCCTGGTGTCTTTGCGAGGCGGGGCGACAACCCCGGAGACGCAGTGCGGGTCGGTCTAGACGATGCCTGTGTATGTGAGAACGGTCCAGGACATCCAAAGCAAAGCCTGGTGTCTTTGCGAGGCGGGGCGACAACCCCGGAGACGCAGTGCGGGTCGGTCTAGACGATGCCTGTGTATGTGAGAACGGTCCAGGACATCCAAAGCAAAGCCTGGTGTCTTTGCGAGGCGGGGCGACAACCCTGGAGACGCAGTGCGGGTCGGTCTAGACGATGCCTGTGTATGTGAGAACGGTCCAGGACATCCAAAGCAAAGCCTGGTGTCTTTGCGAGGCGGGGCGACAACCCTGGAGACGCAGTGCGGGTCGGTCTAGACGATGCCTGTGTATGTGAGAACGGTCCAGGACATCCAAAGCAAAGCCTGGTGTCTTTGCGAGGCGGGGCGACAACCCTGGAGACGCAGTGCGGGTCGGTCTAGACGATGCCTGTGTATGTGAGAACGGTCCAGGACATCCAAAGCAAAGCCTGGTGTCTTTGCGAGGCGGGGCGACAACCCTGGAGACGCAGTGCGGGTCGGGTCTAGACGATGCCTGTGTATGTGAGAACGGTCCAGGACATCCAAAGCAAAGCCTGGTGTCTTTGCGAGGCGGGGCGACAACCCTGGAGACGCAGTGCGGGTCGGTCTAGATGATGCCTGTGTATGTGAGAACGGTCCAGGACATCCAAAGCAAAGCCTGGTGTCTTTGCGAGGCGGGGCGACAACCCTGGAGACGCAGTGCGGGTCGGTCTAGACGATGCCTGTGTATGAGAGAACGGTCCAGGACATCCAAAGCAAAGCCTGGTGTCTTTGCGAGGCGGGGCGACAACCCTGGAGACGCAGTGCGGGTCGGTCTAGACGATGCCTGTGTATGAGAACGGTCCAGGACATCCAAAGCAAAGCCTGGTGTCTTTGCGAGGCGGGGCGACAACCCTGGAGACGCAGTGCGGTCGGTCTAGATGATGCCTGTGTATGTGAGAACGGTCCAGGACATCCAAAGCAAAGCCTGGTGTCTTTGCGAGGCGGGGCGACAACCCCGGAGACGCAGTGCGGGTCGGTCTAGATGATGCCTGTGTATGTGAGAACGGTCCAGGACATCCAAAGCAAAGCCTGGTGTCTTTGCGAGGCGGGGCAACAACCCTGGAGACGCAGTGCGGGTCGGTCTAGATGATGCCTGTGTATGTGAGAACGGTCCAGGACATCCAAAGCAAAGCCTGGTGTCTTTGCGAGGCGGGGCGACAACCCCGGAGACGCAGTGCGGGTCGGTCTAGACGATGCCTGTGTATGTGAGAACGGTCCAGGACATCCAAAGCAAAGCCTGGTGTCTTTGCGAGGCGGGGCGACAACCCTGGAGACGCAGTGCGGGTCGGTCTAGATGATGCCTGTGTATGTGAGAACGGTCCAGGACATCCAAAGCAAAGCCTGGTGTCTTTGCGGGCGGGGCGACAACCCCGGAGACGCAGTGCGGGTCGGTCTAGATGATGCCTGTGTATGTGAGAACGGTCCAGGACATCCAAAGCAAAGCCTGGTGTCTTTGCGAGGCGGGGCGACAACCCCGGAGACGCAGTGCGGGTCGGTCTAGACGATGCCTGTGTATGTGAGAACGGTCCAGGACATCCAAAGCAAAGCCTGGTGTCTTTGCGAGGCGGGGCGACAACCCTGGAGACGCAGTGCGGGTCGGTCTAGACGATGCCTGTGTATGTGAGAACGGTCCAGGACATCCAAAGCAAAGCCTGGTGTCTTTGCGAGGCGGGGCGACAACCCTGGAGACACAGTGCGGGTCGGTCTAGATGATGCCTGTGTATGTGAGAACGGTCCAGGACATCCAAAGCAAAGCCTGGTGTCTTTGCGAGGCGGGGCGACAACCCCGGAGACGCAGTGCGGGTCGGTCTAGACGATGCCTGTGTATGTGAGAACGGTCCAGGACATCCAAAGCAAAGCCTGGTGTCTTTGCGAGGCGGGCGACAACCCTGGAGACGCAGTGCGGGTCGGTCTAGACGATGCCTGTGTATGTGAGAACGGTCCAGGACATCCAAAGCAAAGCCTGGTGTCTTTGCGAGGCGGGGCGACAACCCTGGAGACACAGTGTGGGTCGGTCTAGATGATGCCTGTGTATGTGAGAACGGTCCAGGACATCCAAAGCAAAGCCTGGTGTCTTTGCGAGGCGGGGCGACAACCCTGGAGACGCAGTGCGGGTCGGTCTAGACGATGCCTGTGTATGAGAGAACGGTCCAGGACATCCAAAGCAAAGCCTGGTGTCTTTGCGAGGCGGGGCGACAACCCTGGAGACGCAGTGCGGGTCGGTCTAGACGATGCCTGTGTATGAGAGAACGGTCCAGGACATCCAAAGCAAAGCCTGGTGTCTTTGCGAGGCGGGGCGACAACCCTGGAGACGCAGTGCCGGTCGGTCTAGATGATGCCTGTGTATGTGAGAACGGTCCAGGACATCCAAAGCAAAGCCTGGTGTCTTTGCGAGGCGGGGCGACAACCCCGGAGACGGTGCGGGTCGGTCTAGATGATGCCTGTGTATGTGAGAACGGTCCAGGACATCCAAAGCAAAGCCTGGTGTCTTTGCGAGGCGGGCGACAACCCTGGAGACGCAGTGCGGGTCGGTCTAGATGATGCCTGTGTATGTGAGAACGGTCCAGGACATCCAAAGCAAAGCCTGGTGTCTTTGCGAGGCGGGGCGACAACCCCGGAGACGCAGTGCGGGTCGGTCTAGATGATGCCTGTGTATGTGAGAACGGTCCAGGACATCCAAAGCAAAGCCTGGTGTCTTTGCGAGGCGGGGCGACAACCCCGGAGACGCAGTGCGGGTCGGTCTAGACGATGCCTGTGTATGTGAGAACGGTCCAGGACATCCAAAGCAAAGCCTGGTGTCTTTGCGAGGCGGGGCGACAACCCTGGAGACGCAGTGCGGGTCGGTCTAGATGATGCCTGTGTATGTGAGAACGGTCCAGGACATCCAAAGCAAAGCCTGGTGTCTTTGCGAGGCGGGGCGACAACCCCGGAGACGCAGTGCGGGTCGGTCTAGATGATGCCTGTGTATGTGAGAACGGTCCAGGACATCCAAAGCAAAGCCTGGTGTCTTTGCAAGGCGGGCGACAACCCCGGAGACGCAGTGCGGGTCGGTCTAGACGATGCCTGTGTATGTGAGAACGGTCCAGGACATCCAAAGCAAAGCCTGGTGTCTTTGCGAGGCGGGGCGACAACCCTGGAGACGCAGTGCGGGTCGGTCTAGACGATGCCTGTGTATGTGAGAACGGTCCAGGACATCCAAAGCAAAGCCTGGTGTCTTTGCGAGGCGGGCGACAACCCCGGAGACGCAGTGCGGGTCGGTCTAGATGATGCCTGTGTATGTGAGAACGGTCCAGGACATCCAAAGCAAAGCCTGGTGTCTTTGCGGGCGGGCGACAACCCTGGAGACGCAGTGCGGGTCGGTCTAGATGATGCCTGTGTATGTGAGAACGGTCCAGGACATCCAAAGCAAAGCCTGGTGTCTTTGCGGCGGGGCGACAACCCTGGAGACGCAGTGCGGGTCGGTCTAGATGATGCCTGTGTATGTGAGAACGGTCCAGGACATCCAAAGCAAAGCCTGGTGTCTTTGCGGGCGGGGCGACAACCCTGGAGACGCAGTGCGGGTCGGTCTAGATGATGCCTGTGTATGTGAGAACGGTCCAGGACATCCAAAGCAAAGCCTGGTGTCTTTGCGAGGCGGGGCGACAACCCTGGAGACGCAGTGCGGGTCGGTCTAGATGATGCCTGTGTATGTGAGAACGGTCCAGGACATCCAAAGCAAAGCCTGGTGTCTTTGCAAGGCGGGGCGACAACCCTGGAGACGCAGTGCGGGTCGGTCTAGACGATGCCTGTGTATGTGAGAACGGTCCAGGACATCCAAAGCAAAGCCTGGTGTCTTTGCGAGGCGGGGCGACAACCCTGGAGACGCAGTGCGGGTCGGTCTAGATGATGCCTGTGTATGTGAGAACGGTCCAGGACATCCAAAGCAAAGCCTGGTGTCTTTGCGAGGCGGGGCGACAACCCCGGAGACGCAGTGCGGGTCGGTCTAGATGATGCCTGTGTATGTGAGAACGGTCCAGGACATCCAAAGCAAAGCCTGGTGTCTTTGCGAGGCGGGGCGACAACCCCGGAGACGCAGTGCGGGTCGGTCTAGATGATGCCTGTGTATGTGAGAACGGTCCAGGACATCAAAGCAAAGCCTGGTGTCTTTGCGAGGCGGGGCGACAACCCTGGAGACGCAGTGCGGGTCGGTCTAGATGATGCCTGTGTATGTGAGAACGGTCCAGGACATCCAAAGCAAAGCCTGGTGTCTTTGCGAGGCGGGCGACAACCCCGGAGACGCAGTGCGGGTCGGTCTAGATGATGCCTGTGTATGTGAGAACGGTCCAGGACATCCAAAGCAAAGCCTGGTGTCTTTGCGAGGCGGGGCGACAACCCCGGAGACGCAGTGCGGGTCGGTCTAGATGATGCCTGTGTATGTGAGAACGGTCCAGGACATCCAAAGCAAAGCCTGGTGTCTTTGCGAGGCGGGGCGACAACCCTGGAGACGCAGTGCGGGTCGGTCTAGACGATGCCTGTGTATGTGAGAACGGTCCAGGACATCCAAAGCAAAGCCTGGTGTCTTTGCGAGGCGGGGCGACAACCCTGGAGACGCAGTGCGGGTCGGTCTAGACGATGCCTGTGTATGTGAGAACGGTCCAGGACATCCAAAGCAAAGCCTGGTGTCTTTGCGAGGCGGGGCGACAACCCTGGAGACGCAGTGCGGGTCGGTCTAGATGATGCCTGTGTATGTGAGAACGGTCCAGGACATCCAAAGCAAAGCCTGGTGTCTTTGCGAGGCGGGGCGACAACCCTGGAGACGCAGTGCGGGTCGGTCTAGATGATGCCTGTGTATGTGAGAATGGTCCAGGACATCCAAAGCAAAGCCTGGTGTCTTTGCGAGGCGGGCGACAACCCTGGAGACGCAGTGCGGGTCGGTCTAGATGATGCCTGTGTATGTGAGAACGGTCCAGGACATCCAAAGCAAAGCCTGGTGTCTTTGCGAGGCGGGCGACAACCCTGGAGACGCAGTGCGGGTCGGTCTAGATGATGCCTGTGTATGTGAGAACGGTCCAGGACATCCAAAGCAAAGCCTGGTGTCTTTGCGAGGCGGGCGACAACCCTGGAGACGCAGTGCGGTCGGTCTAGACGATGCCTGTGTATGTGAGAACGGTCCAGGACATCCAAAGCAAAGCCTGGTGTCTTTGCAAGGCGGGCGACAACCCCGGAGACGCAGTGCGGGTCGGTCTAGACGATGCCTGTGTATGTGAGAACGGTCCAGGACATCCAAAGCAAAGCCTGGTGTCTTTGCGAGGCGGGGCGACAACCCTGGAGACGCAGTGCGGGTCGGTCTAGACGATGCCTGTGTATGTGAGAACGGTCCAGGACATCCAAAGCAAAGCCTGGTGTCTTTGCGAGGCGGGGCGACAACCCTGGAGACGCAGTGCGGGTCGGTCTAGATGATGCCTGTGTATGTGAGAACGGTCCAGGACATCCAAAGCAAAGCCTGGTGTCTTTGCGAGGCGGGGCGACAACCCTGGAGACGCAGTGCGGGTCGGTCTAGATGATGCCTGTGTATGTGAGAACGGTCCAGGACATCCAAAGCAAAGCCTGGTGTCTTTGCGAGGCGGGGCGACAACCCTGGAGACGCAGTGCGGGTCGGTCTAGATGATGCCTGTGTATGTGAGAACGGTCCAGGACATCCAAAGCAAAGCCTGGTGTCTTTGCGAGGCGGGGCGACAACCCTGGAGACGCAGTGCGGGTCGGTCTAGATGATGCCTGTGTATGTGAGAACGGTCCAGGACATCCAAAGCAAAGCCTGGTGTCTTTGCGGGCGGGCGACAACCCTGGAGACGCAGTGCGGGTCGGTCTAGACGATGCCTGTGTATGAGAGAACGGTCCAGGACATCCAAAGCAAAGCCTGGTGTCTTTGCGAGGCGGGGCGACAACCCTGGAGACGCAGTGCGGGTCGGTCTAGACGATGCCTGTGTATGAGAGAACGGTCCAGGACATCCAAAGCAAAGCCTGGTGTCTTTGCGAGGCGGGGCGACAACCCTGGAGACGCAGTGCCGGTCGGTCTAGATGATGCCTGTGTATGTGAGAACGGTCCAGGACATCCAAAGCAAAGCCTGGTGTCTTTGCGAGGCGGGCGACAACCCTGGAGACGCAGTGCGGGTCGGTCTAGATGATGCCTGTGTATGTGAGAACGGTCCAGGACATCCAAAGCAAAGCCTGGTGTCTTTGCGAGGCGGGCGACAACCCTGGAGACGCAGTGCGGGTCGGTCTAGATGATGCCTGTGTATGTGAGAACGGTCCAGGACATCCAAAGCAAAGCCTGGTGTCTTTGCGAGGCGGGCGACAACCCTGGAGACGCAGTGCGGGTCGGTCTAGACGATGCCTGTGTATGTGAGAACGGTCCAGGACATCCAAAGCAAAGCCTGGTGTCTTTGCGGGCGGGCGACAACCCTGGAGACGCAGTGCGGGTCGGTCTAGATGATGCCTGTGTATGTGAGAACGGTCCAGGACATCCAAAGCAAAGCCTGGTGTCTTTGCGAGGCGGGCGACAACCCGGAGACGCAGTGCGGGTCGGTCTAGACGATGCCTGTGTATGTGAGAACGGTCCAGGACATCCAAAGCAAAGCCTGGTGTCTTTGCGAGGCGGGGCGACAACCCGGAGACGCAGTGCGGGTCGGTCTAGACGATGCCTGTGTATGTGAGAACGGTCCAGGACATCCAAAGCAAAGCCTGGTGTCTTTGCGAGGCGGGCGACAACCCTGGAGACGCAGTGCGGGTCGGTCTAGACGATGCCTGTGTATGTGAGAACGGTCCAGGACATCCAAAGCAAAGCCTGGTGTCTTTGCGAGGCGGGGCGACAACCCTGGAGACGCAGTGCGGGTCGGTCTAGACGATGCCTGTGTATGTGAGAACGGTCCAGGACATCCAAAGCAAAGCCTGGTGTCTTTGCGAGGCGGGGCGACAACCCTGGAGACGCAGTGCGGGTCGGTCTAGACGATGCCTGTGTATGTGAGAACGGTCCAGGACATCCAAAGCAAAGCCTGGTGTCTTTGCGAGGCGGGGCGACAACCCCGGAGACGCAGTGCGGGTCGGTCTAGACGATGCCTGTGTATGTGAGAACGGTCCAGGACATCCAAAGCAAAGCCTGGTGTCTTTGCGAGGCGGGGCGACAACCCTGGAGACGCAGTGCGGGTCGGTCTAGATGATGCCTGTGTATGTGAGAACGGTCCAGGACATCCAAAGCAAAGCCTGGTGTCTTTGCGAGGCGGGCGACAACCCTGGAGACGCAGTGCGGGTCGGTCTAGACGATGCCTGTGTATGAGAGAACGGTCCAGGACATCCAAAGCAAAGCCTGGTGTCTTTGCGAGGCGGGGCGACAACCCTGGAGACGCAGTGCGGGTCGGTCTAGACGATGCCTGTGTATGAGAGAACGGTCCAGGACATCCAAAGCAAAGCCTGGTGTCTTTGCGAGGCGGGGCGACAACCCTGGAGACGCAGTGCCGGTCGGTCTAGATGATGCCTGTGTATGTGAGAACGGTCCAGGACATCCAAAGCAAAGCCTGGTGTCTTTGCGAGGCGGGGCGACAACCCCGGAGACGCAGTGCGGGTCGGTCTAGATGATGCCTGTGTATGTGAGAATGGTCCAGGACATCCAAAGCAAAGCCTGGTGTCTTTGCGAGGCGGGGCGACAACCCTGGAGACGCAGTGCGGGTCGGTCTAGATGATGCCTGTGTATGTGAGAACGGTCCAGGACATCCAAAGCAAAGCCTGGTGTCTTTGCGAGGCGGGGGCGACAACCCCGGAGACGCAGTGCGGGTCGGTCTAGATGATGCCTGTGTATGTGAGAACGGTCCAGGACATCCAAAGCAAAGCCTGGTGTCTTTGCGAGGCGGGGCGACAACCCCGGAGACGCAGTGCGGGTCGGTCTAGACGATGCCTGTGTATGTGAGAACGGTCCAGGACATCCAAAGCAAAGCCTGGTGTCTTTGCGAGGCGGGGCGACAACCCTGGAGACGCAGTGCGGGTCGGTCTAGATGATGCCTGTGTATGGGAGAACGGTCCAGGACATCCAAAGCAAAGCCTGGTGTCTTTGCGAGGCGGGCGACAACCCGGAGGACGCAGTGCGGGTCGGTCTAGATGATGCCTGTGTAAGTGAGAACGGTCCAGGACATCCAAAGCAAAGCCTGGTGTCTTTGCGAGGCGGGGCGACAACCCGGAGACGCAGTGCGGGTCGGTCTAGACGATGCCTGTGTATGTGAGAACGGTCCAGGACATCCAAAGCAAAGCCTGGTGTCTTTGCGAGGCGGGCGACAACCCTGGAGACGCAGTGCGGGTCGGTCTAGACGATGCCTGTGTATGTGAGAACGGTCCAGGACATCCAAAGCAAAGCCTGGTGTCTTTGCGAGGCGGGGCGACAACCCTGGAGACACAGTGCGGGTCGGTCTAGATGATGCCTGTGTATGTGAGAACGGTCCAGGACATCCAAAGCAAAGCCTGGTGTCTTTGCGAGGCGGGCGACAACCCTGGAGACGCAGTGCGGGTCGGTCCAGATGATGCCTGTGTATGAGAGAACGGTCCAGGACATCCAAAGCAAAGCCTGGTGTCTTTGCGAGGCGGGGCGACAACCCTGGAGACGCAGTGCGGGTCGGTCTAGACGATGCCTGTGTATGAGAGAACGGTCCAGGACATCCAAAGCAAAGCCTGGTGTCTTTGCGAGGCGGGGCGACAACCCTGGAGACGCAGTGCGGTCGGTCTAGATGATGCCTGTGTATGTGAGAACGGTCCAGGACATCCAAAGCAAAGCCTGGTGTCTTTGCGAGGCGGGCGACAACCCCGGAGACGCAGTGCGGGTCGGTCTAGATGATGCCTGTGTATGTGAGAACGGTCCAGGACATCCAAAGCAAAGCCTGGTGTCTTTGCGAGGCGGGGCGACAACCCTGGAGACGCAGTGCGGGTCGGTCTAGATGATGCCTGTGTATGTGAGAACGGTCCAGGACATCCAAAGCAAAGCCTGGTGTCTTTGCGAGGCGGGGCGACAACCCTGGAGACGCAGTGCGGGTCGGTCTAGATGATGCCTGTGTATGTGAGAACGGTCCAGGACATCCAAAGCAAAGCCTGGTGTCTTTGCGAGGCGGGCGACAACCCTGGAGACGCAGTGCGGGTCGGTCTAGATGATGCCTGTGTATGTGAGAACGGTCCAGGACATCCAAAGCAAAGCCTGGTGTCTTATGGTGGGCGGGGCGACAACCCTGAGACGCAGTGCGGGGTCGGTCTAGATGATGCCTGTGTATGTGAGAACGGTCCAGGACATCCAAAGCAAAGCCTGGTGTCTTTGCGAGGCGGGCGACAACCCCGGAGGCCGCAGTGCGCGGGTCGGTCTAGACGATGCCTGTGTATGTGAGAGACGGTCCCAGGACATCCAAAGCAAAGCCTGAATTGTCTTTGCATGGTAGGAAGGCGGACAACCCAGGGGTGAGTGCAGATCGTGGACGGATGCCTGTGTATGGGAAAATGAACCAGGACATCTAAAGGCTTAGAACCTAGTGTGTCTTTAAACCAGGGCGACAACCCCGGAGAGCATGATGCGGGTCAGTCCTAGATGATGCCTGTGTAAGTGAGAACGGTCCAGGACATCCAAAGCAAAGCCCTGGTGTCTTTGCGAGGCGGGGCGACAACCCTGGAGACGCAGTGCGGGTCGGTCTAGATGATGCCTGTGTATGTGAGAACGGTCCAGGACATC